>NW_009909829.1:11427-90748 GCF_000696875.1 Nestor notabilis | reverse complement strand
GCTGAACTCCTACAGAAAAGATACCCATATTCTTCCATTTTTATGCCATCATAATACTGATCTAAATTGGAACAGCACATGCCTTTTTACAAGGGCATGTAGAGATAGGACAAAGTGGAATAGCTTTAAACTGTAACAGGGTATATTTGTATTAGATCTCAGGCAGAAGTTCTTCCCTGTGAGGGTGGTGAGGCTTTGGCACAGGTTGCCTAGAGAACCCTGTGGCTGCCCCATCCCTGGCAGTGTTCAAGGCCAGGTTGGACAGGGTTTGGAGCAACCTGGTTTGGTGGAAGGTGTCCGTTGGAACTAGATGATCTCTAAGATCCCATTCAGCCCAGATCATTCTGTGATGCTAAGAAGTTATCTTTCCATGAGATCTTGTTAAAATAATTTTATTGAGATTTTCCTTATGGTTAGAGATCCTTTCAGGATTTTTCTTTTTAAGGAGCCCAGTAAGTTAGTCTATGAGCCCCTCTGCAGCTGGCCAGTGCCAGCCTGCCTGTCTGAAGGTGGAAACCAGAGGGGCCAGCCAGCAGGTCCCCTCAGCACAGTGCCACCATGTTGGCTACTTGCACCTGACTGCTGTGGTACCTGTCAGGGAGGCACAATGGTGTGACTCATTTTCCAAGCTGTTCACTTTACACTGTGAAAACTGTTGGCAAAGACTGAAAATTAAGTGCATAACAAAATAAATGTGTAACTGTGGCTGGGCAGTGGGGGTAAACGCATGTGCATCAGTTAAGCATGTCTGAAATTTGTTTTTTCTTCTATGTTTTAGATCAATCACCTTGTGAACCTTTGGGATCTGAAGAAACCTAATTCAGTGCTATCCAGTATTCTGTAGCTGCCTGTTGTTGATACAGATCTGAAGATGCAGCACATGTGCTCAGAGAAATGGAACAACATGCCACGCTACATACTTCAGCTGTCCAGGTAAGCAACTCCCTCCAATCCACACCACAGGCTCTTACACTTCAGAGTAATAAAACAAGATGTCTGCATAGGTGGTGGGGCTTTGTCAAGAAACTGTCATCAAGAGCTGTGCACACAGAACATACTGGAGGGATTTGCGAGTAAGATGAAGGGATAAAGAACTGTGAACCCAACTGGAAAGTCCAGCATTAAGCAGGGGAGCAGAGGTCAGGCAGTGGAAAGATACATGCTCCTCCTACCTTGGAGAAGAGCAAGTGTCACGTCAGCTCCGTTAACAGTGGAGCAGGCTTGCTCTTGAAGGTCAGGCTGTCAAGAGCTGACTTGCTCAAACAGACCAAGATCTCTTTCATGAAGTGAGCCAAACTCCTGCATGAGACCTGGTTTTTTTCCAATTTCAGGGGAAAAAACAGCTGTTTTGAAATGCTGTTTTGATTGGGCCTGTGTAATACACTATCCTGCTTTAGTCAGCATGCAGCACACCTAAGAATTAGGGACAGAAGGCCCTCTGTCCCACAGCGCCCAGTACTTCTCTAAGGGCGAGGAGCCGTGTTAGTTAACTGTGTTATACAAAAAGAACACTCTATGAATCTGTTTCCTCTTGATGTTATGACTGTCCCTTGGTGAATGTTTGTGTGTGGGTAATTCTGGTTACAAAACATCTCCTTGCTTACTATTTCCTTATCAAAACTAGAGGGAATCAGAACTCTCCCATGTGCAATTTATGGGACCAGGTCAGCACTACTTGCTTGCCAAAAGTGTGTTTTTTGAGCAGAAAAAAATAGAGATCTGGCTGCCATTCATGTAGCTGGGTTTTGTGTGCTGTTTTTTGGTTTCGTTTTTTTTTTTTTCCTGGCAGTGCATTTAGGTGACTTCATATGCTCATCATGCTCAGGATTGTCAGGGTTGCTTGGAAGTCTTAGCTCTGTACTGTCTCAGGTAGATGGCTGACAAGCCAGATGCATCCCCATGGTTACACTTTTTTTATTCCTGGTTTGGCTGCTAGGTAGGTGTGAATACTAGTCATATATATGGGGGTTTGTATCTTAATTTCTCTGTCAGTGAACAGCAGACTAGTGTCTCCAATATAAAGTCCTCTAAGGGTCTTAGAGTGGAAAATGCTGGATGTGACCTCCATGGTAATGCCACCAAGTTCTGGTGAGATTTAGACATGCCAGTGATACAGACTGCGATGGTACAGTTATTCACTGTTCGTTCCTTCATCATCTGCTACACAACAGGAGCAGCAGCAGGGCTTTTCTACAGAAAGAAATTTTCTCTTTTAGGTCTCTATGTTGCTGTAGAAAATATAGAGCATCCTCTTTCACTTTTAGAAATGAATGAATGTAAACAAAGCACCAACTGTGTGGTGGCCTGAAGGTTGATGGCCAGTGTCATTATCTTTTAAGGGCACATGAACAACAACCTTCAGTTCAGAGGCATTGGTTTGTGTCTCTCATGAGATGCCAGAATAGGAAAAAGCATGGATCCCACTTGTGTTGCTCAATGCTGCTGTACCAGTCAGTGTTGATGGCAAGAATGTTTGCTCTGCTATTGGTCTGTCTTCTGGACAGAGATTTGGAGAGGATGATGTTGCAGGTAAATGCAAGCTACCAGACAGAAACGACTCCGAGACTGTAGGCTTTCCTGCAGCCAGATGATGTTAATAGATCCCACCCTCCACTGCATGCTTTGGAGGAAGGCATAATCTTCATAAGAGGGCACATTCACAGACCTCTATTTGCACCATAATAATCTCTGGAAAGACATTTCTCACTGATTAACATATGCCCAGAAGCATTTGCAATGAATAGGCCTGATAGTTTTGTTTTCAGCGTACCGCAGACATTTGGTCGTATCTTCAGCTGGTGAAAACTGACATTGCTTTGTTGCCTTTCCAAGTGAATTTACAATGAGTGAAGATTGGTCTTTCTGTTCTCCTTCACACAAAGGTCATGTAACTTCTTGTGGCTTTGTGCAGTATGTTCTTTCTAAAAAGAAATGAATGTGCAGTTGTCTTTTATTTTGCAATGATTTTCTAAAGTACCCAGTTCAAAGATTGGGTGTGCTTGACACACTTTCCACCCATTTCTTTCAAATTAATAATCCTCTGATGCCTCTTACATGATCTGTTGGTCCTGCAGGGGTTTGAGCTTTGATGGAGGAGGAGTCTTTGAACAACAGGGGAGGACTGGAAAATCTGGGGAACTTCTGTTTTAGAGGCTTTGATATTGTGCTGGTACTCTATCCTACTGTTAGGCTGTTTCAGTATTTCCAGTCTCAAAGGGTCATTTCATAATAGATATGGGAAGGATTCTTACTTGGCTTATCTGTGGTTTTCTGAGGTGCTTGGGGAAGACCATAGTAACTTGCCCACTCAGACTACCAGTACCTTGTTTTCAACAGGGTCAAAGAGTAGGATGCTTCAGAGGAACAATGTAGGAAGTTGGAGGAGAACCAGCCCCCACTGAGGAAAGATCTCATCCTAAAGCCTCAGTAAAAAAGCTGGGAGGTAGACATTTTTCTATCCCTTTCCTTTCTCCCCTGTGATGATTGAAAGTGTCAGCTGCTACTTACTGTGAGCAAAGGTTTAAGAATTTCTCTCACAGATAGTGGAGACATGAGCTGTTCTGCAGGCCTGCCAAACCCAGGACTCGGCTTCTTGTACAGTAAGGCTTTGAATCAAATCCCCCAGCGTGGCAGGGAAGTGGGTTGTTAGCCGGGCATCTTCCAGAACCGCCTCTAAAGGAATCCTAAAGATAAGAGCTCAGAGCACTCTAGGAAGCTGGAGAAATCCTGAAGCACTTACAGGAAGAAACTGACCTGAGAGGGTTTCAGGCACTGCAAGCAATGAGGAGGAAAATTCCCCTTTGACAGCCAGTAGATTCTGGGCTCCAAAAGCCAGCAGAGGTTTTCAGGAATCGTTACCTTTTCTGAGAAGAAAACTCCAGGGTTTGAATTACAAACCCACAGCCACCCCCAAGCTATGGATAAAGGCAGAGTATTGTTAAAGTCCAAGACCAGCAAGCTTGGCACAAGTGGTTGGGAGCAGAAGGCATCCTACAAGACAGGAGCTCAACTGCTTGAAGAATGTCAGGATGCATCACAGAGTAATGGGGGAAGAAACCAGCAGTTCCACAAGCAGGACTCAGATCTGCTTTCTAACATCTCCTTCTGGGCTTCCTCTGGTGTTGAGGGAGAGCTCAGTTTTTCAGCCCTTTCCTTAGTAGGGTCACCAGCAGAGATTTCCTGCTCCGTTTGACCCCCAGTTTTCCTGAACTCTGTAAGGACTTGGTATGTTCGTGGCTTCTCTTGTTCACGATTCCAGCTGAAATTGGTCAACAATTCCCAGAGGCAATTTGGCTCATGGTGTGACCACACATATGGGTTGTCTTTCCCTTATGTATTGGGAGGAAATGGCTGCAGATCACTTCTGTGGTGGAAGTTGCAAATTTCACAGGTCTGATCTCCAAGAATCATTTCTAAAGAGAAAAAGGTGACTGCCCTGTGACACAGAGTGCATCTGTCAGTGTTGTTTCACTTTGAGGCAATCAGTAACTCATCTCAAAGGTCTTGTTTGTGCTTGATGCTGCCTCAGAAATCCTGAGTCAGTCTTTACCCGAATTCACCCTGGTACTGTTTACCCTACGGTTGTGTGATGGTTGGGAAAGTCCTGAAGTACAATGAAAGATGAAACTGGCTCCTTCCAAAAGCTGCTTTTATAATGAGAAAGTAGGTTGGATGTCACATTCTTTGATAAAACAGCTGCATATCAGTCCCAACATTTCTCAGGTGCTGAGACATAGCTGAGTTTTGCTGTCTGCTTGTGATCAGGATCTCCTGGCTCTTCAACTCCACGAGGGCCAACACAGATTTATACTGCCAAGATGTTAAGTACAAATTGCATTTGCATCAAGCACAAACGTGTCTGACTGTTCTCTCAGTCCCTGCCCTGAAGCAGTTACAGGTCTGTATCAGTGCAGAGGAACCAAATGAACAATTTTCTTTCCTATTTTCAACTTTGAAGGGTGTTTGGGGCCATGCTAAGCTCAGCTCTGGCCTACGTTTGCTGCTATGTACATGCATGTCTCTGTCACTTGGATCACTCTGTCTTTGCTGAGGGTTAAGGTTGTGTACCCAGCTAGTTGCTCGGATCATCTGAAGTGCATTTATGTTTATCCTGTGGTAACTTGGTCACGAATTTAAGCTCTGAAGGGCACCAAGCAATTGTACTTATCAGGAGGAGCCTTGGTGCTCACCTCTTGCTATCGGGCCCTTTTCTGAGTTATCTTCAACCTCAGTCATTGCTGGCAGTCCTGAGAGCTTAAAATCAGGCAATTGTTTGAGTATTCCTTTATCTCTAAATAATTAGTGAAACCTCTACAAAAGCACCTCCGAAAGCTGAGGAATTAAAATACAACTGCCTGTAATGAATCTTTCCTGCTGGTAGCCATAAATCAGTAGCTTTTCAGTAGCTTTTGATGAGTGTCTTAATGGAGCCTATCAATCTGACTGCATTTAAATAGTTTCATCCACTGTTATATTACCCAAGTGCTCACAAATCCTCTGATGACAGAGATAACTCGAGAAAGATATAGCAGATTATGAGTTTAGCTGAAATTGTGAGCTGACAATTGCAGACGTTTTCTCTAACGACTGCCTGAAGTCACTGGTGTGCATCTTTCCAGGGTGCACAGAGACTATGCTGATGCCATTTCGTCTTTTGTGGCAGCTCAACTCTTGGCCTTCCCATTTCTCCTACCTTAATTTTCTACCTGTAGGCAATAGCATTCATTCCTGTCATACCTGGCCGTGGAGGACATGGAGTAAAAATTCACATAAAGGAGAGAAACTAGAAAAGCAGTGTATGAGCCAATGTCATCAAGAATGTGGGATGGTAGAAAATTTGGGCAGCCACTGCCACTTCTGGGTCTTATAATTCACTTTCCTCTAGCAATGGATGCAATGCAGCTACTTGAGACTCTCACCCTCTTTATTTTGCTCCTGTTTCAAAGCTAACAGTAAAGAAAAAAGGCATCCATGTGGCTTAGGAACTTGAGAACGCATAAATTGAGGGTTTTAGGCACTTATCTTCAGCCAGCTATTCCAGAGACCATTTGAGCTGTAAAGCCCATCCATCACTTTGGCTACTGACGCCAGTGCCACTACCAGAGAAAGATCAGTCAAGCTGGATTACAAAGTCAAAGCCAGAAAGAGCTTTTGTGGGAAGTCGTTGAGAAAGTCTCATGTCTTAATTCCTCATTGCGTAGGAAATAAAAAGGGAATTGTGCATGAGGGGTGGGAATGCCCTGTTTCTCATTATCCAAATGCATGGTCTTGAAAGAGAGGGTGGAGCCCCTGTGCCAAACATAAATCATATGAATGTGGTTTGGTTTTGCCTTCGTGCTGTCTTCTGAGAGCTGGAGTCCAGGGCTTTGCATGTGTACTCATATATGGCTATTAGTGAGGGTCGGTTATTTTTTTTGTGGTGAGAATGAGCCAGGCATGGGGAAATGGTAACACCAGGCCCCAAAAGTGGAGTGAAAGCTGTTTACTCATAAGAGAGTGACCACCATGATGTTACAGATGCAAAGGCAGGCCCAGACCTCTATGCACATTCAGCAGCGGTGGCTGTGCTCTGGGTGCTGGCTACGCTGCTGGCTTTGAGAGCTGTCACAACACAGAGCTGTCACTGGGGCTGACAGGTTGGCTCTGCCACAGGATATGGATATGACTGATGGCATCTGCCTGTGCTGGCAGTGGGGATCCCCTCCAGCCCTGGCAGCTCGGCACAGGCAGCAGCAGGCTTGGGAGCCACAGCTCCAGTAGAGCGGGAGGAGGAACGCCTGGAAGCATCTATGGAGCACGCGTGCGAGCGCATGGCACTGATGTGCACTGGCCCGTGAGATGCACTGTGCTGTGATTCAGCCACCACCCTGTCTCCTGGATTGGTTCAGAACATAAAGCAACTCAGAAGCCTTGTTTTTTTTAATTTTTTCCCATTGGAAGCTGGGGTTTTTGATAGGTATTTGTGTCCCAGAAGAGCTGCTTCTGTCACGACATTTCAGGGCTTTTGCGGGGAGTGTATGTGAGAAGGGGAACCTAAGCAAAATGCACAGGTTTTGCTAACCAAAATCCAGCTTTTCCCACACATCTACTCCCCAAGGTGGAATTCCTTGAGGGGATGATTCACTTGGATTTTAGGAAAGAAAACTTACTGGGAACCAAAATCTCCTTCAGAAAAATACTGATAAACCTTTTCCAGTCCCATGAAATGTTTCTCGGAAGACAGGAAACAATTTCCTGCATCATCCATGTGGTTAAACAAGGCTGAGCAGTGGATGGGCAAGATGGAGCTTGATGGTGGTGAAGGGCCCTGCATGCCCTGGGGCTCGCGGTAACAGACTCTAAGCTGGCAAAAGGCAGCAGCTCCCACCCATGCCTGGAGTGAACCATGAACTGCAGCATTAGGAATGTGCCCCAGAAAACAGCTCAGTAAGGTCTGAACAAGAAGATATAAGTATTTGCTAAAGGCTAGGGTTCTAAATCTGTCTTTAGGGGAACTTTGCACAGACATCCACTGAAAAACAAGGAAGTGGCACCCTTTTTGGAGGCCCCTTACCCTAATTAACCACCCCCAAGTTTAACCCATGGGAGAAGGTTTAACACTATCTATGTCATTTAGGTGAATTTGAATGAAAGAGTGATGCAGCTCAAAATACATGGCTGTAGCTTGCCCTTTGTGGTCTGGTAGTGCCAAGATGCCCTCTAAAAAGTTGTTCAAGCTTCTCTAGCAGCTGAATTTTAGGGGTATTGACGCAAGGCACAACGGCAGTGCAGGTAACTTGCTCCTTTCTTCTGGCATAACTTCATCACTGGCAGCTTTGCCCCCCCATCAGATTTGATTAAAGAATCTCAAACTGCATTAAAAATGGAAAGAATGGGGCTATTAATTTTCATGGCTGCTGATTGCAGTAGGCATGTTGCATTAGATAGTTCAATGGTTAGGTCAAACTGTGTTGTCATTATAATGAAAGAGAGACATACTGTGCAGAGAAAAGCAAGCTGGGTTCTGATCTGTGGTAACTCCCTTACTCTGGTGGGTCTTGCAGGAGTATTTTGACTTGCATGTCCCATGGATGGGACATCACATCATGGTGAGTGACTTCTATAATTGCTGCTGGTGTTGGCTGTCTTGGCAGAGAGGCGAAAGACTGCGCCATGGGGAGTGAGCTGTGGCCTGGCTCTAGAAGAGACCCTTTTAGTTAAGGGTCAGGACACATGGACAGGCAGCAGTGAGGGGGAGTGTGGACAGACAGCTGACACAAGGCTGCATGGCTGCTTATTGCCACGTGTTTCACTGTCATTTGAGTGTATATTTAATGCTTTAAAAAAAACCACCCAAAACCCAAAAAACTGAAAGAAAGCAACAGGAAGAGGGTCTGAAATAAAAGATTGCAGGAAATCAAATGAGCAGCTCCCAAGAGCTATCTATATGTCTGGGTATTGCTCTGGGTGGAACATGGCTTGTTTTCCAAAATTAGCTCTAACCTTTTATGTCTCAGTAGTGAGACCATGAACATTGGAGCATCTGTACTGGCTCTGGCCAAAGGCTCACCTTAAACCAGTACCTGTCCTTGGCTGTGACTGGGAGCGCGTGCTTGCTTTGTGGTTGTATTTGAGAACTCTTTTAGTTACTGTCTGGTTTATGTGGATGCTATGCAAGAAAAAAAGAGGAAACATTGGTTTGAGTTGTAGATTGTAAGTGTTTCAGAATGACCTTGCAGTCTCCTGCAGGCCGAGTCAACCATCTATTAGACACTGGTGCTGTTAAGTAACAGGAATGTAATCTGGCCCTGGGGTTATTCCGTGTACATCCCCTACTCCTTTTGTGGTTTTGAATTTCCCTAAAACAGTTTTTTCCCTAAACTTAAGCAGTAAAGATGAAATCCCCCTTTGATACATTTTAATTCCTTTTTGTAGATGTTATTGTCCCAGTGAGAAAATGAATGTGAACGTGAAATACCATGTTCCCGTTTCTCCTTTCCCTCTGCGTCTGGAGACTACCATCCCCTTTTGTATATGTTTTGATATAAAGCTCGTGTTGTACAGCACATGTATATATCAGAATGTGCTACCTATAGGCTATACAGCTGCTTCTTCACTGGGAATGGGTGAATTTCTACCTGTTAATCAGAGCTGCAGTAAGGACTGGACTTCCAGTTCTTGGTTTTATTTATGTAAGTTGCTTTTATTTACCTAAGTACAAGCCCTCTTCCTGCTCTTGGAAATTTCCACTGGCTCCACTCATATAGGGCTTCAGGATTTGACTTCTTTTGTTGACTCTATCCATTTTTAGTCAATAATAAAGTTAAGTTGGTAACTCTGAACTCTACTCCCTAGGAGACAGGCTCTGACATGGCACATACCACACCATGTGCGTGACACATTTAGGTCCATTGCTTGGATTTATGTCTGTCTCCTCTAGGGAGGTAAACTAGTCTTGGTCAGAAAGTAAAAAAGTGTAAATAGAAATGCACTGATTTAGATATCTAGACAACATCTGTAGAATTACAAATACTGAAAACTTGAAGTGGAATTAGGGAGATGGCAGCAGTATCCCTGGGTGTTATGTGAGAAGAGCTGTTGTATTTGGGGGGAGAAGAGAAGAATGAAGTGTTGAGGTGTTTAGATGACTGCTTTGTTTTGCTTCATCATGGGAAGAGAGATGGCATAAAGGAGAAGGGAGAGGGAGACAGTTTTTATATTTGGGCATGGGCTGGGAGGAAAAACATGCTGTAAATATTGTGGCTGACACAGCAGAAGCCCATTTGGCCGGGAATATAGGGCAGTAAATGCAGTCAGGTGATTCAAGGGTGTTGTGCATAAGTCTGCTAGGTAGTTAGGCGAGAGCCCATCAGGAAATAATTATGGCTGATAAGAGGAGCTTGTAAGGAGGCCAGCACCTTCTGTGACCATGAGAGGTTTTAATGATTAACTGTTGTGGAAAGGCTAGGAGCACATTCTTCCCTCTCTTCGAAGTCACACCCGGCTGCTCTCCTGCACTATTAAGTTCAGCGCAGCCTTGCTGAATGGCAGACAGCTGTGCTGGGCCTCGCTGCACAGTGTGAACCAGCTTTAATCCAGCACAGCCTCTGGGGTGTGAATGGGGAAGGTGGCTGCTTCTAAGAAGGGCACAGGGGGCAGAGTGCTGGTCTGCCCAAGTGCCTGTATCTCCTGGTGTTTGTTAACTCCTCAGGGAATCCATCCCGCTCCTGGGGAAACTGGGGGGAGATTGCTATCTCATATGTATTGCAAATGAAACCCCACTCTGGCAATAGGCTTGTGTGTAGGTAGATGACAGAAAGCTGTGTGGCTTGAAAATGGATTTGGGGAAAAGATGCAAGAGGCAGAAGAGGGAAATCTCCTGTGCTTTGAGAAGGTGCAGCAGTGTATGGCTCAGGTGCTTCAGGACGGGTGCACTGACACAGAGCGCAACTTCCCAGGACCTGGCCTGAATACTGGTTTTGAACATCTTTCTGTTTCCTTATGTAATGATGAAAACAGCAGATGTCAATAAAAACAGCTCTTGCCAATGCCATGTTAAACTGACAGTCTGCGGGCATTCTCCTGCTGCAACATTTACAGCGCAATATGGCCCTAATATTTTGCCTTGCTCATGCTATGTGCTCCAACTTCCTCGGCTCACACAAGAGAAGTGAGCTATCACCATCAAAACTTCTGTTCCAAGGAACTGGAACATGTAAATATCTCAAAGGCATGTGCCAGGAGGATGGTGCGAACTCTTTTCAGTGGTGCCCAGTGACAGGATGAGGAGCAATGGCCATAAACTGAAACACAACAAGTGTCACCTCAACATGAGGAAGAACTTCTTTACATTGTGAGTGGCAGAGCACTGGAACAGGCTGCCCGGGGATGTTGTGGAGTCTCCCTCTCTGGAGACATTCAAAACCCCCTTGGACACATTCCAGTGTAACCTGCTTGAGGTGGCCCTGCCTTGGCGGGGGGGTTGACTAGATGGTTTCTAGAGGTCCCTTCCAACTCTAATGATAATGATTCTGTGTGAGCTGGGATTAGTGGTCCAGACTGGTGGGATTCCATCTTCTAAACCACTTTGTCTCCATTGTCTACATTTACAAGGTGCTGTAAGCACACACAGACCTTGTTACGAGTATATGATAGTGGTCAGGATAAATGAGGTAAGATTTGTATATTCTGGCTCTGTATATCCCTAGGGTTGGCTGAGGGGATGCAGGGATGGAGACCACACAGCAAGCTGGCCTTGCCTTTAATTGGGTCAGACATTTGCAACATACCACAAAGAAAAGCACCAGCATTTGCATGATAGCTTTCTTCTGTCCACAGCTTCACCTGTAACAGTGAGGGCAGAGCCATGCCTGGTGCTGGGCAGGCCCCAAACTTGTCTCCAAATTCACTCCGTGCGGGGAACTGGCTTTGACTATTAAGATGACAGTGATATATTAAATATAGACAGTGGGAATGGTGTCAGGGCAGGAGTCTGGATCTTGAATAGACTTTCCTTTGCAACCTTACTATACAGTGGTTATTATAGTGTTTGCTAATTGATTTTACTTGATTAATGCTAGCTAATTAATTTTATTGTCTCATTTAGTGATTTATATGATTAGTGTCCTGGTTTCAGCTGGGATAGAGTTAATTTTCTTCCTTGTAGCAGTGCTGTGTTTTGGATTTAGGATGAGAATAATGTTGATAACACTCTGATGTTTTAGTCATTGCTGAGCAGTGCTTACACTAAGTCAAGGACTTTCCAGCTTCTCATCCTGCTGTAAGCCTGGGGATGCAAGAAACTGTGAGGGGACATGGCTGGGACAGCTGATCCCAACTGGCCAAAGGGACATTCCAGACCATGCGGTGTCATGCACAGTGTATAAACTGGGGGGAAACCTGGCTGGGGTCACTGCTCAGGAACTGGCTGAGCATCAGTTGGCGGGTCATGAGCAACTGTGTTGTATGTTTTGTATGTTCTAATTCTTTTATCATCATCATCATTATTATTATTTTCTCTTTTGTCACTGTCCTATTAAATTGTCTTTGTCTCAACCCATGAATTTTACTTCCTCCCTCCTCCCCCCAGTTCCCTCCCTGATCCCACTGGGAATAGGAAGTGAGTGAGCAGCTCTGTGTTGTTTAGCTCCCTGCCAGGTTAAACCAGGACAGTTAGGCACAGCTATAAACCTCTGCACGGTCTGTCTGAATTAGCACTAATTTTCCCTGCTCAGATTGCCTCTGGCAGGACAAGGTGCTGCCAGCCCTGTGGACCCACTGTGCTGGACCCACAAGGCGTGTAAATGTGTGATGGGAGGCTGGGGAAGAGGGGGCAAGTACATGGGCTATTGTTGGGACTGTTCACAGACCTCTCAGGCAACTCCTGGGTCGATCTGCATCTCTGTACATGTTGCATAACCTTGGCCAAGATACAGACTCCACCATCATTTCTGAGAAAATGATGTTGCTAATGTCTGTAATCGATAGGCCATGGCCCTGATTCAGCAAGACACTTAAGTACATGGCTGGTATCCATCACACAGGCTGGTATCTTGATGGGTTACTTTCTTTTTTTAAAGAACCTGCTTTTGCATTTAAAATTGGATTTGTGCTAAAATGAGGCTTTTGTACCTACAAAGAGCATCAGCTGTGGCCTGACCACAAGGTGCCATGTGCTCACAGTGGTAATAGGATACAAAGCTGGGAGATGCCATCATGTGGAGAACAAAAAGCTAATGCAAGCCAAGAAAAGGGAAAGACTGTTACCAAGCGGTGCATTTGGCCTCTGTGGCCCTTCTTATGGCCCTTCTTCCCAGCACAGAAGGTTGATGCAGAGATCACAGATTATGGAGTGGAAGGTGTGGATTCGGTTAAAAGGCATTTGGCTGTCCTTAATGCTGGACAAGCACAGAGTGTCCAGGAGGGAAGGGGAGAGGTTAGACTTGCTTGTGAATGGGCCGAAAAGTGGTTGGTTATTTCTCACAATGCATACTGGGTAGAAGTAGGAGCTCTGGCTTATTTTCCATGTACAATTAAATGAATCTTTACAAGGCCCTATTTCATTTTGAGTTTCTTAAAAAACATTTTTATCTTTAAAAGAATCTGTAATTTTATTTATAATTGTTTCTGTTTTATTTGAAGGACGAGTTCAGAACAGTTGTGAAGCAATTGTTCATCAGGGCTGTAGCTGGGTTTCATTTATTTTTCGCTCTGTTCAGCTTGGATAGCTTTTAATCAGTTTAATACTTATCCTTTCATTTCACTAATTGTTATTTATTCCATTCAGTTACACAATTTAAAAACATTAGTTTCCCCTCACAGATCTCCTGTAACTACCCCATGAAAGTTGAGAATACAGAGTTTCAAACCACCTTGAGAACAGCTTCTAGTGACTTCTTTGTGTGTTAGAAGCCTGAGCCATTGCGAGCAGCAGAACTGGCATTCTCCGCCCACTTAGATGTTACTGAGAAATTGCCTCTAAACTGTGTTTAAGCACTGCAGTAAAGCCCAGTTAAGTAAGGAGTCGAGCAGAAGCTTACTCTAAAGCACAGGGCCAGACTTGCCCCTGCTTGACAAACCATATGCTGGGAGTTCAGTTCCTACCATCAGGCTTAGGGAATGGCTGGAACCGTTTGCCTGCCAGGAAGCTTTGCCATAGGCATGTAGCAACGAGGGAAGAGTCTGAGCTTCAGGTGTTGAGCTGGTATCACCTGGAGTTATTCTGTTCACTGGGAGGGAAGCGGTGTGACTTACGCATCCATCAGAGCTACTCAGCAGTGTTTTGGGGTATGTTTGTTACTGCAGTGCCAAGTGAAGAACCGTGGGGACTCAAGGTCACCCCCCCACATGCAGGCAGCCACGTCTGCCCCTGCCCAGGTTTCCATTGTCATGGCACAGGGAAAAGAGATCTACTTAGCATGGAACCCTGGGTCCTTTCCCTCAAAACCCATTTTGCCTGGTGTTTCTGATTGCTGTAAGGGTTAGCATGCCTGAGGGCCCTAAAGCAGAGCTCACATCCCCTTGAGTTTCTTGGAGTTTGATGGTCTTTCTTCAGCGTGTCTAAAACCAAATTGAAAACTCAAAAGCCATTGTGGCCCAGGGCCTGCTGTTCTTGCAGCGCCCTGCTGAGTCCCACCCAGCACCGCCAGGCACTCTCAGTTCCTCTCTGTGGGAAGGCTACAGGGTGGTTTTTGCAGCCAAAGAGTATTTCCCTGGGGGAACTACTCATAGGGAGCTTACAGGCATTTTGCTTTTAGCTGGAGCTGATGGTCGAACTGAAATAAAGTGATTCAGAGTTTGGAGAGTTATTCAGTCAGGCTCTGTGAGAAGCTTCCCTAAGTCTGCATTCAGCTAAATCCAAGGGCATTGCTCTGGCTTGAGGCTCAAGTTAGCAGTGTTATCTCCATTGGTTCATCTCCTGAAGCAGTCAGATGTGGCATGAGGTATCCTGGGATAGATGATTTAGTTTAAATATAGATGAATTTGCTAGTGTCCCAGTACCTTGGCTTCTGTATACCGTCTTCCTGTGATATAAGTGGCCTTGTGGTCAAGCATCTAATGATAATGGGTGATGGGTCCCTCTACTGCTTAATACAAGTCTAGAAATACACCTTAGTTGATGGTTGGATTTAGAAGCTGAAATCAATCCCCTGCTGCTTTTTATTTACCCAAGCATCCTTGCAGAAGCCCTGAAGTGTTAAAAGAAAGTGACCCTCTGTGGCTTACAGGAGGTAAGGCCTCCAGAATGAAGTTTGGACAATAGTGGAAGGAGTAAATGTGAAGGGCTCAGAGCCTTTTGTCACAACTGCAGGTGGCTTGTGTTGACCTTGCCGAGAGCTGTTTGGTGCTGTGTACTGGGGGACAGTGTCTGTGTCATAGCTGGCACTATGAGTTGTAAACTCAAAACTAGAAAAGCACTGTAGAGCCAGGAGGGTTTTTCAAGCCCTCTAAGCATCCCTCCTTCACAGCGTGGAGGCACAAGGCAAGACCAGCCAGGAGGGGCTAATTCTGTAGGAAAGAGAAGATGCTTTGTCTTTGACCCTGACACCTTTCAAAGCTTCCACAGTGCTGGAATTTGCCATAAAAATCAGGAAAAGGAGGTTTTCTCTGGATTAGTGTTTCCCCGACCTTGGTTCAGCACGCCTACAGTTCAGAGTAGATCTGGTTGGTTTAATTTGGTTGAGAAGTTAGAGCCTGGCGTGGCTGGACATGAAGCTGTGCATTTGTGGTCTTTATGAATTCTCTTGTGAATGTATGGAACTCATGTGTCATTATTTCAGCTCCCAGTGCTGGAAATAGTGCAAATAAATGATTGTGAGTCAGAAGAAGGTGAATCAATGTAAGTTAGCTCTGCTGCCACTTGTTTAAGAGCACAGGCGTGACATGGGCAATTTTTGGGCTAATTAGAGCAGACTTTCTGAGCATTTAAATCCAGGGTTTTCAAGGGAGTCTAACAGAATTAGGTACCTAAGTCCTTCTGCTATCCGTGGGGCTGGGTACATACTTCCTTTAAATGCTCATCTTAGCAGAATACCGAAGGCATTTTATTCAGATGTTGTGGGAGCAGTGTTTCCCCTGGGTGTGTGGGCAGCATGTTCCTACCACGAGGGACAGAATGCCTCTAGACAGACACCTACAGCCTGAGCCAGCCCCTGCTAATTCCCACTTCAGTCTTCCACTCACGGAGTATGTGTCACAGGGTGTGAGTGGGATGAGCCCTCTGGCCCAAAGAGCACGATGCCTGCAGTGTGGTCTAAGGGTGGCAGCTCTTTCCCATAGTCTTTGCCAACAGTGCTTGGAGATGAGATCTAATGTATGAGCAATGGCACTGCCCAGCATAAAATGTGAGAGGGCAGCAGTTAGTCCCGTGTGAGAGGTCACAGTTAGGATGGTTTCTGCCTGCTTTGCTGATGTGCAAAGTGGCTCTCGTGTACCCAGCAGCAAAGTTGCACGTTTCTGAAAGGCAAGTGATGTGTCAGAAGTGCTCACCCAGGCACTGAAGCTTCCAGCATAACGTGCTGCTGTGTCCCCGTTGGCCGCAGCCACTGTAAATTTTTGCAGCCTGTTGATTTCCACTCCTCTCCTCTTTCTTTCCTCCTGTGGGCAGTGTGCATGGGCTGGTGCTGTGCATGTCAGGTGGGCAAGGGTTAAACGCAGTCACAGAGCTGTTGGCTTACCTTTGAAAGCCTAGTGGGACACATGTACCTCTGATCTTGTAAAGGATCCTGGTTTCTTGCTGGCAGCACAGCCTGCTCCAATTAGAATACAAGGACTGAAACAAGTCTGTCCCCTGCTGTGGTGGTGGCACTGTCGCTGCTTTTGTGGTAAGTAGGGCAATTTCAGTGCCAGTCACATCTCTGAATAAACCCTTGCAAAGACATGTGCAAAGTCATTGATTTTTCTTTAGCCCCAGCATGTTTTCCGTCTGTGAGATCATGGAGCTGGCAGGACAGCCCTGCCTGCAGAGGATTTGCTTCCACTTGGGCTCCAGCCAGCCAAGACAGGATTCCAAAGTGCTCGCTCCTTTATGGCTCATCTAGAGCAGCAACACTTGGTGCTTTCTCTCCCAGGTCACCCTCTCAGTACAGAGATGGCCCAGGGGAATTGTTTGGGATTTATTATTTTTTTTTTATTCTAATAAATGAGTTTAGCCAGGACAGGCAAATGGGTATGATGGGTATGATAGTCACGTCTTGAATGCCTGGCAAAGGCTGTTGTACAAGGCAGTGCAGAAACACAAGCACCAGAGATGGGACACTAACATGCCTTCATGTGGTGGGCCAGAAATCAAGGTGAGGGGGATGAAGTGATGTTAAAGCCATAGTGGAAGCAAGAGCAGGCTTAGGAGCTCGTTCACGATTCCAAGTGGCAAGGCTCTTCAGTGTTGCAGTCTTACCATACTGCTTCTGTTCTTAGGAGCTTTTCAGGCCAGTAGTAATATCTGTGTAGGAAAATAGCCTTTATCATCTGTCTTTGACAGACTTGTTTAAGGCCGTGCCTTGAAGCCATGTACAAATCTAGCATCCTTTGGCAATAAATTATGCACTGGGGAATTGTACTGTAGAAGAACCAACTCCAAAGGCTGCCAGAGGGAGCCAGGAGCTTGTTGAGAGTGAAATCTCATCCTGACTTGAAATCCCTGACAGGAACACTTGCTGCCCTAATGAGTACACAGGCCCTACGCTGTGTTATACAGAATGTCGTCCAACACATCTTCCAAAACCAGGACTTCTAGTTGCTTTCAGGGAATGAAGCCCAGGCCACCCCAGCCTCCCTGGCTCTGCTTGTTTCCTAGTGAGAGATCTATGCCCAGTTTTGCCATCAAATTCCTGCATGGCTTATGGGTCCCAGCTTGGGAATTCAGCAGCTAGAACGGACCAAGCAGCTTATTTGAAATCCCTATTCACCACTCCATAATTAAGAACAAGAGAGAGATTTGCTATTAATTAGCTTTCATTGACCCACTTTTGACCCTCCAAATGCTGTTGCGGTACATGAGCTCTCTCAGAAGGCATGTTACCCTCTCTAGGGAGAGATTAATCTTCATTACTGCTTCTGCATAAGCCTGGTGCTCTTCGTTAGTTCCTCATTAATGTTCTGGCAGATCTGAACTGCCAACCAAGGAAGTAACATTCACACAGAACATAGTTAGGAAAATACAGTGCTTTTGGTACAGCAATGGCCCAGGGCACTGCTGCCCAGCCGTCATGGTGAGGGCCCTGGCTGGCAGCCCTCACTGGACTGGTAGCAACAAACGATGGTCACAGACAGCATGGCATGTGCCACAGGTCATGTTAAACCATGTTGGTTTTGTTCCTTTCTTCACCTAGATTGGTGTCTCCCTTGGCTGTCTCATCTGCATGTTGCTTCAAGTCGCCAGAGTTTCTAGGTCCTGCTCTGGTTGAGTTCCCTCTGCCTCCCATCACAGAAAAGCCTCTGCTTAGCCCCATGGAAGGATGCAGCTGAAACACAGAGCACTGACTGAGGTACAAGCCCAGGTTCCCTGAATAATACTAATTAGGATGCAACCCTGTGGTTTTTCACCTGGGATGAGAGGGGAGAAATCCAGCAGAGGCTGCCTTGCAGATATTTTACCCAAGTAAGGACAAGTGGAGACCCTCCACCAGGTAGCCTTAAAAATAAATTCCAACTGATTTTTATCAAAAGAAAGGTCAGCACCAAGAAATCACTTTGTTTTGCTACTCTGTGACCTCCTTGTGGCACCTAAGTTAGGGTAGGGGCTTCAGATAGTTTCCCTCTACTACACTAGCATGGTGTGGTGAGAGTTTGCTTGGCTGTTGTTGGTGCTGTGGTCCTGTTATGACAACAGCACTGCTAACAAGGAATAACAGTATGGTGTTGGTTGCAAGTCACAGCTGCTGCCCTACAGGAGTGACCCTCACAGCCTGTTCCGCAGGGGGATAAACTGAATCATTTCTAGTGACTTGCTGGGAGTCGGTAAATGGGTCAATGGACAATCAAGAGGTCAGGTCTCCCAGCTCCCGGGGCTCTGATGTACTTGAGTTTGTACTTTGGAGAGGAGAGCACATTGCTGGAGTCACTTGGAAGTGGACAGACAAAGAAGTGGAGCCTGCTGTTCTCTCTCAGCTACCTCAGGGTCATTATCTAGAAGTGATTAATTTCTTTACAACTGCTGCAGATGAGATATGTATCAGGTCTGTTGCAATGTTGAGTTTCATTGAAAGCCTAAGGTCCTGGATCAAGGGATTGTCTCTTTTCAACAGTGCACTGCAGTTGCTGAAAGAACCTGCTAAATGCAGTCCTTTAAGTCTCCATAATTCAAAGGGAAATAAAGATAAACAAAAATGTATTTATTTATTTTTTATAAGAAACCAACCATTGCTTTTAGATTTCTTGCATATGCATTTGGAATGTTTGGGACTGCTAGCGATACTGCTGGTGGAGGCTGTTCAGGGAATCTGTAAATAGATTGCAAGTGTCAGTGGCTAGATTAAGACACACCATGGTAGAACAGAATAGACTGTTTCATTTGGGAGGGACCTATAATGATCATCTAGTCCATCTGACTGACCAGGGCTGACCAAGTTGAAGCATATTGTTAAGGGCATTGTCCAAATGCCTCTTTAACGGCGACAGGGATGGCGCATCAGCCACCTCTCTGGGAAGCCTGTTCCAGTGTTTGACCACACCCTCAGTAAAGAAATTCTTCCTAATGCCCAGTCTAAACCTCCCTTGGCACAGCTTTGAACCATTCCCATGCATCCTATCACTGGATACCAAGGAGAAGAGATCAGTACCTTCCGCTCCACTTTACCTCCTCAGAAAGCTGCCTTCTTTTCTCCAAACTAGACAAACCCAAAGTCCTTAGCTGCTCTACAGAGCCTCCCTTCCATTTCACCAGATTTGTTGCCCTCCTCTGGATGCATTCAAGGACCTTCACATCTTTCTTAAATTTCTGTCCCAGAACTGCACACAGTGGTAGATCTAATGAACCCAATGGCCTTGGGATATGGCGGCCCTGTCCCTTAAATTGGACCAGAAAAGAGCAAGCTCTACTTCGCATGGGGTCAGGCAGAGCTGTGAGATGGAGCCAAGGAACCTGTGTGGGTGAGCTCACCTGTATTACCCAGGGCTGTGGCTCTGGACATGAGCATGTGCTGGGGATGAGGACCTTTTATTCTGGGCAGCAAAGGTAGTCATCAACACCCCAGGCTAAGTCCTCAACACAAGGCCATTTTCACTCAGGTACCAGAATGAAGTTAAGCCATAGGATGCCCATGGGTCTTATTTATGTGCTTGGGAAGATTGAAGTCTTCAAAATGCAGGCAATGCCTTCCCAAAGTGCTTTTAGCTTAAAGGGTGTAGCATCTTAATGCCAGTTAAGGTGGGGTAATGCAGGAAAGATGGGAAGGAATTAGATGTGATGCTCTAAATGTGTCTCGGTGTCAGTGGTGTTAACCTTCCCCTGGTGGAACAAGAACCAGACTGCAACAGAAATGTATCAACTCTTTGGTCAGCTGTCCTGAGGAAGCTCAAAAACATGAGAAGTGCTTGTGTAAACATGGGACGAGTTGCCTGCGAGGGAACGTGGATGGAACCAAATCCAGTTTCAAGCTATTTCCTCCTTTCTTCACCTACTTGGAGTGCCCCAGGGCTTTGCAGTTACTTTGTAAGGTGGTTGTTGGTGCAGGTACTTGGGACTTTTCAGGGTGTACAAACACAATCTTCAAATCTGTTGCTTGGATTCAAAGTTTCGGTGTTTGAACACATCAGCAATGTGGTATGTTCCTAATCTCCAAGTGGATGAGGGTAGTTCTGATGATCAGGCTGGAGAGGTAAATACTCACCACTACATATTTCAGTCTTACTGTGAACAAAGGGCTAAGAAATGTGATTTATTGTCTCAGCAAACATTCCTGTCAGGGAACATATTTGCTAGATTGTTGGTGAAAAGCTGGATCTGAAGGGATGTGAACTTACTCCAAGGTAATTTTGTTTAGCCATTTCAGATACATGATGGCAAATAATTTTGCTTTCTGCTGTCTGTGCCCCAGTGGAAGCTGTGCACTAACTGGGAGAAAAGAGTTTCCTACTAGACTCAAATCTTAACCTCTGTCTTAGCATGAGCTGAAGGGCTGATCTCCTTCAGACTGGGATTGGGAAGACAGAACCTTTTGCATGTGGAAAAGGGAGATTTTCCAGTGGTAGTGTGCTGTCCGGGACTCTTAACACTAGTTTGAAATACTGCTGTGGTGCTCAGTGGGAATTTTGGGGGAATCTTTGGTCAGCTGCAGTTGCCATTGGTGCTGTACTGGTTCACCCCTTCCCTGGGGATGGAGCCCATGTTTGGCAGACTTCCAGCTGTGCTGTGTCATGGGGGATGTTGCTTGGTGACAGATATCCTGGCCATCTTTCCATATGCAAATAGTTTCTGGAGGACAGAACTGTAATATTTTCATAAGCCAACATAGTGAAAAATACCCCAGCCATACGTTTCCTGTTCAAGCCTACTGCAATGGAAAACTTGTCATCGCACCTACACATTAAAAGAGAACCTTCACCCTAATCAGGTAACAGTTGCAACATTACGTAAAAATAAAAATCCCTCAGTTAGATGAAATACACATCTGGAAGGGGTAGAAATAGCACTGGCAGAGGAAATGCTGGAATAAGGACTCATCGAGTGGGGGGTGTTGAGATCCAGGATGTAGTTGTGGGAAGAAGAGAGCTGCTGCGTCTCCCAGCTGCAGCGGCTGGAGATTAGGGATAAAGGCAGCGTATGTCAGGAACGTCTAGACAAGGTGGAAACTTATTACAAGTATTGGGGAGGGGGAAGAAAAGAAAGGGAGAAGAAAGAAGAGAAACAAAGAGCCAGCAGATCGCATGATTATACGCTGCCTAAGGAAGACAGGGTGAGATTATAGGATTCTCTGGGGAAACTCTACATGAAACAATTACATGTTCAATTAGGTGCATGATGTTAGGGGGGTTTAATTAAAAAAAAAAAGGGGGGGGTTAAATGCTCAGAAAAGTGTGGAGGAGGATAGTGAAGTGCTGAGCTGAAACCCATTTTTAAATCTATGTACTGCACAGAGGGGGAGGAAGAGACAGCAGAGAAAAGGATGCGTTTGACATGTGTCAGAGATAGCAACAGCTCCAGTGACAATTTTAAGGAAATTAAATGGAAATGAAAGGGAAGCATTTTAGAGCAGAAGTCCCAAAAGCACTTAAAAATATCAACCATCAGAAAAGCTCAGCATCTGTCAGCAGTGGGGGACCAGATCCTTTCATGACCAGCATGCTAAGCTCAGGGCCAAACCTGTGTCAGCTTTGAGACACCAGGACTTAATCCGATGCACATTAAAAGCTGTGCCAGGGCACTGAAGAAACTCTAGGGTAAAGCAGCTCCTTCCAGCAAGCCAAAGCTCTTAAATCCCAGCTTCGTCTAGGGATGAGTGGAAGGATTGGGACTCTTGGGTAATGAATTATCAGCTTTGTGCCTTCTCTAATTCTTCAACTAAGCTGGTCAGAGCAATTCGTAAGATCATGATGATTTCATGGGGTTTGCCTCCTCATCACCCATCCTTTTTGCTGTCCTGCTCCAAGGGGGTGAGGAGTGGCCCCAGCCGCTGGCCATGCTCTTCACCCTCACCTCAAGGTGACTTTAAGGGGGACAGGCTCTTTGCTGCTCTTCTCATCTGCCTGCTCTTGGTACACAATTGCCATCTGCAAGGCAGGGCAGCACAGGTGTGTTATGAAGCAACTGGAACAGGCTTTGCAAGCACAGTTTGACTTCCTGATTTCAATTTCTCATGGTCTTGCATGGCCACCTAATACACAGTTTTGGGTGTGCCCAGTGGTCTTCCACTAAAAATCAACTGGCACTTGTCTGTCATCACTTACCCATGACACCGTGTGGCCTTTTATTCCTTAGGGCCGTGCTTTTTTTCATTTCTGTGCTCCACTCCCATTTCAGTCTCTGTCCATCTCATAGGTATTTTCATCTTTCTCAGTTCTACCACACCAGCAACAGAAGCAAGCATTATATGGCACCACTGTTACTTCTTTTGGACTCCCACTGCCTGTGTGATCCAGAAGATCAGGCAGCCCGTGTAGCCTGACACAGAGAGAACCCACAGATGTGCACACCAGGGTCTAAGCAGGAGAACAGTGAGTGTGTTCTGTGAGGAAGTGAGAGATAAAAAAGACACTGGCATGTTTTCATTTCCTCAGGAACACATCCCAGAAAAAAACCCACAAGAGGGTGAGTCATGCACGGAGGATATCGGCCTCTCTGAGTTGCAGCTGCTAGTTTTTAATTCTATAATTTTAATTTACCAGACAAATAAAATAAAAGAAGGAAGGAATGACTGGATAGGATGCATATAATTGTCTCTCTGTAGGATTCTCTCTTCTACAGCGTGGATGTGTGAGATTGGCTGTTGGATCTCAGGTCTTTGAACTACAGAGTTGGTCATGCACAAAGTGAAGTTTGTGCAAACACAGCTGCAGGCTTCAGGTACAGTTTTGTAAGCTCATGTAAGAACATGTGATTGGTGAAAACAATGAAAAATAAAATGAATATTCTATCTTTTTGCGTAAGTACTTTTAAGATTGATCTGTATCCTTCATCTGAAGCCCCATATATACAACCCAGGCACTACAAACCTGGGAGGAGTGGCTGATAGGCCAGAGGGTCATGCTGCTATCCAGAGGGACCTGGGCAGACTGCAGAATTAGGACAACAGGACCCTCATGCAGTTCAACAAGTGTGGAAGTGCAAAGTCCTATCCTTGGAGAGGAACAACCCCAAGCACCAGTACAAGCTGGGAGCTGCCCAGGTGGAAAGCAGCTGTGCAGAGGAAGGACTTGGGGGTCATAATGGACACCAAGTTGAATGTGAGCCAGCAACGTGCTCTCACGGCAAAGGTGACAGCTGGCATCCTGAGCTGTATTAGGCAGAGCACTGTCAACAGCAGAGGAGGTGATCTTTTCCCTCTGCTCAACACTGGTGAGATGTATCTGGGGTGTTGTCTCCAGTGCTGGACTCAGTGTAAAAGAGGAATGGTCATACTTGAATGAGTCAAAGGCAGGGCCAAGGTAAGGGGTTGGTGTATTATGTGTAAGAGGTAAAGGTGAGAGCGCTGGGGTGGTTTGAGCTGGAGAAGGGAAGGCTAGGAGGGGGATCTTATCAGTGGACACAAATGGAAATGCAGGAAATTGCATTTAAACATAAGAAGAAACTCACTACGAGGGAGGTCAGACATGGGAACAGGTTGCCCAGAGTGGTGGTAGACTCTCTACCCTTGGAGATAACTCACAACCCAACTGGACATGATCCTGAGCAACTGCCCTTTGTGACTCTGCTCTGAGCAGGAAGTTTGAGCTAAATGATCTAAAAGAGCACCCTTCTGACCTCAGTGATTCTGTGGTTTTATTCCTGATTTTTACCACTAAATGAATTACTCAGCTGTCAATGAGTTGAGATGATCTAGAAAAGAACTGAAATGATTCTGTATTAAGCATGAAGCTTCCACTGGGCCGGCGTGGATTAGTTGAGTCAGACCACCAGTCTGTCAACTGGATAAACGTTCCTCTTCCATTTCTGACAAGGTCTTCCCTTTGGCATGCTCTGAGCAGTAGAAATTCAAGTGCTCTAGTGCAGAGCAAAGTCAGAGAGTGTATGACCTCTAAGTCTAGGAACTGTTCTTGTTAAATGAGTAATAAATGGAAAAGCAGGGCTGTAGCAAGATCTTTTCCATATGTCAGGTCAGAACCTCTTCAGTTATCAGCCATCTCCTGCTCTCAGGCTTGGCTGGAGTCAGCACAGATGGCATTTTTCAGGGTTCATGCCACAAGGTATGCAGAGTGGGTTGCAGACACAACAAGGCACATTGGCAAAACAGTACCAATACTTCAAATGCCAACTTAAGCTATCTCACTGAAGAAGGAAGCAGTGTGGGAAGAAAAAGGCCACTATTATGAATATTCAATTTGATTAGAGTTTATACTGTTAACCAAATAGAAATCCTGCTTGTTTCTCCAATGGCTGATACAACTTAGAGGATGATATTTCAAGGTCTTACTTCATGAGCAATAATGGGAGATGAGATTGAATTGTAATTCCTGGCACCTTCTTCAGGATGCTAAGAAAAGTAGTTTCAAGATACGACTGTGCCCAGGGGTCTCAGGAAGGAGAGGGCAAAGAAGTCTTAAAGGTCAGGTCGTAATCATGAAGAGTCTGGTGGGACAGCCTTAGGTACAGGCAAATCAAAGGTTCTGCAAAACTAAGAGCTCAAGCAGCCAGTTCTGGAGTGGATGCAGCTAATAGTACCTTAGCTAATGGACACTAAGAATGGAAACTACCCAGCTCCTACCTTGGAAGATCTTGCACTTCCTAGCCTAGGACAGCCTGGAATGAACTGAAAGTGGCTGAGAGCAAAGTTCCATACACATGTGTATATTTTGTTTAAGGCCAACTCTGTTTCTTTCTGCTTTTTATTGAGATATCCATGCTAGCAGCACAGGAGGGGCAGAGATGAGGGATGGGTTTGGCAGTTGCGCTTCTAAAAATGTCTAGGACAGACCTGTGTAAGCATGAAGATACTCAGTAAAATACCTTTTTATTATTATCATTAGTTTAGAAAGATATGGAAATCCTGAAACTATAAGGAGGTGGAAAATAACTCTGCAAGACCCTCTTCATATTCCTCTTCTCTCCTTGTGGATAAGACAGTATGGGTTTCTAAAAGGAATTTAAAGTTGGAATGCAATGTTCCTATTCCCCTGCTCCCTCTAACTTACTTAAGTGAAGTAAAATGCAAACCATTGCAGATACCATTTCTCTAGTGTGGGAATGCACTTCTGTACAAAGTTCCCGGGACTATACTCCTGTGTAATGAAAACTAATCCTATACTTTGAATATGATATTGAATCAGATTCCGCTTTTTCTCTTTGTTGATTGTATGTAGTGAATCAGAATGGCAGGGTCATGCCCTACCTGGCTTTTCTCTGTAAATTTAGACTTCTAATTTTCATCTAAAGATACTAAATATTTCTAGGGGCTGTGGCACTAGGAAATGCTGGTCCCCTCACAGCTGTGGTGATCAGGCTGTAAAAAGATGCCAGTACATTGCTGTCTAACCTACTGCTGTTATTTCTGTACAGTGCTGTCGGAGAAAACCAGAGCAAGTAGAAAAGGCATTATTCAGTCTAGAAAGAAAATTGTGATGGTCAGGGATGATAGGAAAGGTGTGACTGAAGTTCCTCCCGTAAAACATCTTGTAGCCTGCACTGCTGTCTCATTTGCAGCCTCGGTGGGGTGTCAGGCAGGACCTGGACGTTAATGAACACAAGGAGGCTTGAATGTGGCAACTGTTAATTGCAGACAACTGTGGGAGTGATGATGCCAAGATTGTCACTGTAATGCCAGAAGGATCCAACTGGAGTGCTTAAAATTCAGTCATGCAGGATTGTATTTAGAGCCTGTTCTCACCTCTCATGGTGGCTCTATGCAAATGCTCCTGGATTATCATAACTCCTCAAAACGAGACACACTTTTGAAGTTCCTAAATTCAGGTAGAATGTTAGAATTTTTGCCTGTCTAACCAGTGGTTGTCTCTGGTTGTTCCTTTTGTGTGGTGGCATCTCCTTTAGCACACAAGGGTGTTGAAGATCCTCTGCAGCATGCCCAGACTCTGCTGCCCAGTGCTGTATGCAGATCACATCGTCCCTGCCTGGCAGAGCAGGAATAGGGAACTGGTGGCAAAGTGAGCCAACCTCTTGTGCCACAGGCATGGCTGGAGAAGCTCTACTTGTGTGTCTTGAGCTTTGAAATGCCTATTCAGGGCACCACTGGTTCCAGAAAATGCTGTTCCCTTGGTTGGGAGTAAATCAATGTAGAGAAATCCCCCACCTGATACTGAATGTACCATGTTTTTATGTTTCTGTTGGCCTCGATGTTTTATGTATGGTTCCTGTGTAATATTTGCATAGGTGGAATTGCACCAATGTTTCTTTCTCTGCTTCTGCAGGGGCTGCCACCAGGCAGCAGAGGACAATCAGTAGACCAGGGGGAAACCTACTGTGGTGACTTCATTGGCCTCAAGTTAATCCTCTGGGGACCTGAAGGAAAATGTGAAGTGGTGCCAAGACTTGAGGTCAGAGTGAAACTCAAGGGGCAAGTTCAGCACCTGCCTGAATCAAGTCACACGTTCCTTAGTCCACCCTGTGGTAAACCTGCACGAGCCCAAGTACATCCAAGCATTATTCCAGAAAAGGCAATACCCTGGAGGCACGTGTCCAGTACACACTGTGTATGCAGGTGGGCAGAAAGGTACACAGAGCACGCTGGTCTCCTGGAGTAACCAGAGGCTGTTACAAGTGCCCTTGTCCTCGCTCAAAGAGTTGTCATGGGAAGAAGAGATTGCTAAGTGCTTGTGAGGGTTAAAAGTGGAAGAGAAATTAGGGCTGGACCCAGCCTCCCCTCTGCCTGAAGTGCTGGGTTTGAGATAAGTGGATGTCAAGCCTCTCTCTCAGTTGCTGCAACAGGAACGCAATGTTAGGGTTTTGTTTTTTCCCATTAATTTAACCAGGCTGACCCTTCACTTTCCCTCAGGGTCACATAACATCAGCAATCAAAGGACACTGCGGGTATCTGGAGCCACCACCTGCAAACCTCCCACTGCCAGCATGCCTTCATTCTGCTCTGAGGCAGCGAGGGGCTCCCCAAAACATGCAGTCTGCGGGTGGCTGCTCATGGACAGGAAGGATCACACAAGGGTTTGGTCCTGGCATAGCTTTCAGCCCTTAAGGTGAAAAAGGTATCTCTTAGAAGGGGGTTAAAAGCTGCATTTTCTCTTTCATGGGGAATTCAGAGGGTTGTTGTTATGTCTCTTTCTTTTTTTTTAATTTGGATTTCTGCTGAAGAGCACTGTGGAGATAATAGAGACCATAAAAACACAGCCTTTCTCATTTCAGTTGTGGTTCTTCCTAGAAAACTGTCAAAAGTAAACAATTCAAATGTACCTTTAAAGTAAAAAACCACAGGTTTTGCACAGGGGTGCTCAACAGGCAGTTTCCATTTCAATTTTCTAACTGAAAATGTAAAAATCATCTTTATGCAAGATGTGGGTTTTTGGTGAACCAAATTTGTCCTGCCTGGACAGCTGTGTTAGGTCGGGCTTTGAGGAAAGTAGCCTTGCCATGGGCAGCCACTGCTCCAGCACTGCTTGGGCCATTGCCTTCATCTTGCAAACCCTGGCTTTAGTTTTAGCTCTCTGAGCTTATTCTGCACCCTTCTGATGGAGGGTGCCGTAAGAGTGGGGCTTGAGTGTTGTTTGTTAAGGCAAAGGGTTCCTGGAGTGTGTATTTGAGTTAACTCTGAGAAACACATGAGGGTGAGGGGAAATTTGGCAAGGTAGCTGGGAGGCTTCGGGAGATGGTGAACAGCTGGGACATCCCTGCTGGGGTGAAATAGATACCTCCTAGAAGGGGACTGTGGGTTATTCTCAGCACCTGAGCTGAGTTGAGCTCTGATTTAGGATGAGGCTTGGAAGCAAAATTGAAGAGTCAAGTATGCAGCAGTGGCTGGGAGAGAAGGAGAGTGTGTTTGGCTGGGGCTGCTTTCTGCAGCTCCCCAGGAGACTGGGACCAGGAGAGCTGGTGGCAGGAGAGTTGTGGTGAGTGTGGTGTTTGTGCTGCTGTCTGAAAAGACACTTTCCTGTTTACCCAAAAAGCAGTGGGGTTGCAGGGAGAAGGGGGGGCTGTTAAGTTGCTCAGCAGGGATGGGGCAGGGAGGGGCTGGAGCCAGGCAGCAGCACTGCTGTGCTCTTAGAAGTGTGAAGCTGTCTGTGTTAAGGATCTTGGTATGCAATTAGCTCTGTAAGTTAGATGCAAAACCAGTTGTGTCTTGGCTGCTTTGCTTTGGGACAGCCATCTGTAACGATATAAGACTTTGCTGTCCTGGCAGGGTCTCAGACTGGTGGGCAGCACTGCTGAAAGAGAGCTGAACTTGTGCAAGGGCTTGGGGTGGAGATGGTATCCCAAAACCCAGAGTATGTGTACCAGTACTAGCACTGGTGGAGAAGCTGTGATCTGCAAAGATGTTCTCTCCCCTGCTGCTGGGTCTGTTCCCAAATGGAAATAGGCTGTGCACAGTCTTTGATGTGGCCTGACAGGAGGAAAAAATTATGTTCGTGTCTAGCTGATGGCATGGGTCTTCTGGAAGGGGATGTAGGAGGAGGTGGAAGTTGATGAAGCTGTATTCTGTGCTCATTACCGCAAGTTTGCGGGCTCATAAGGAAGCATGCAGTACTGTATGGGGCTGACTTGTCCATCAGCCAGGGGAATGATGCCTTTGCAGAAACTTCAGTCTTTGGTACAGAGTTGTGGTTAGGGGAGAGCTGCTTCCTCGATGACATTCAGCTCCTGAAAGTGGTGTACAAGTGACTTTGGTCTGGTGAAACTCCCTGAGCTTCCTTATTCTAAGGGCAAGAGCACAGTCACTGGGAAGCAGAGGATCTGGCACTGAGTGGGTTCTTGTATCTGTGTGTGTTCCAAATGCTTTGTTTTCAGTGTTCCAGAGGTGGCCTCCAATATCGCATATAAAGGAAAGAGAACTACTGTTAACTAGAGCTCTAGAATGCAGGTGCTCTGAATTGCAGCTGATTTTCCTCTTAGGAGAGCTTAGGAGCTGGAGGGGATGATGCTGAGTGTGAGGAACAAGCCTTTAACTCACTGACATACATTTCTGCTCAAACAGTGTCTCAGTGTGACGTGTTTTATTCCTCTAGTGGCTGCTCAATAGAGCAGAAGACTGCTGGGGTGTGTTGTTCTGGTGCGTTACCCTGAGTCCCAGGAGGACCTTACCAGGCTGGGCATCTCTCACCATCAGGGTTTGCTTGGGGCTGGGTGCTGCTGGAGATGAGGGCAGGGAGGTGTGTGCTGGCAGTAGTGGGCATCAGTAGCCATCTTCCCACAGGCATCTCCTGAAGGTGCAGAAAAGTGGTGGGGTGGATGGACTAGCAATCACTGAACTGAGCAAAGATGTGAAAATTGCCAGCAACTGTTTCTTGCCTGTGCTCATTTGCTGGGCTGCTTCATGCTGCAGGATCAGAGAGATGCTGGAACTTCAGAGAAGCGTGGTGCTTGTGGGCTGTGTTAGAGGAGCGTGTGTACACACATGCCGAGTCAACCCCATGTGTGTGGCTAGAGGACCTGAATTGGAGAATTCATCATGTAACTTGTATTTCCGCATTTAAGTAGGTATTTCTGTATTTTGGGGCAGGGGGGAAGAAAGGCAAAAAACCTCCAGTGTGAACACAAGAGAATCCACTATGGCTGATCTGAAAAGAAAAGGTGGAATATGAAGTTGTCTTAAGTGTCCCTGGTGCTGTATTTGTATTCACTGTCTTTTGAGATAAAAAGGAGACAATTTGGTACCTCTTGTGCAAAAAAAAAAAAAAAAAAAAAAGACACTTAAAGAATTGACCTTCTTGGTGTATGGGCCAAGCTGAAAGTACTGAGACAGTGGCCAAGTACTGAGATGCCAGCTGAAGGGGCAGATGACTTTGACCTGCCTCCTATCTCTGTGGAACACTGGAGACCTTTATATCTGTAAGTACTCAGCCCTCACATCTGGCCTTGCATGTCACTAGAGGGAAAATACTACAGCTTCTTAGTGGCTTGATCTGCTTCTTGCTGGTTTCTCATGGACAATGAAGGAATCCTTTCTAAACCTCAAAATGTCAGTCTTCACAGCTGGCCAAGAAGCTGGAGCTAAGTCATAAATGGGGCAGATTTTGGACTGTAGTGTTGGGGGGGTTTTTTTTGGTTTTTTTTTTTTTTTCTAATGTTGTAAATAGTTTTGTGGATTTTGTTTTTCTTTTTAAGGACCAAACTGCTCCAATCTGAATTCGGGAGGGTTTAGTCAAAAAGCATATTGGTGGCTGATAGAAATGTAAGTCAAAAGAAACTGTTTCCCTGGTTCTTGTTTTCAAAGTGGCCATTTTACTTCTAGACGATGCTGTCAGTGTTCTTAAATTTGTGACTTAAGGCTGCTTTGCCTGCTTCTGCTTTGGTCTGTTGAAGGTGTATTTGTTAGCTGAGCTGCAAAAAGCAGCAAATGTCAGTGGAATGTAGAAGTGACTGGAAGCTTTAGAGAGAAAATGCAGCTTCCTGTATTCATAGGTTTGGTTATGTAGATTTCTGCACCCGAACTGTAATCCCTATTCCTACAGCAAGCCAGCAAGAGCAGAGTGCACTGGTTCTATGCAGCTGGGCTTCACAGCAACTGTTTATCTATAGCTCTGCTGAAGCACTTGAGCTTTGTGGAGCAACCTCTCAGAAGTGAAGGGCAGTAGGAAATGGGGTGTGGGTGTGTGTGGATGCAGTTGACATCTGCTGCAAGGGGTAGGGATGTCCAGCAACATCATGAGCACTGTGCTAATAATGCACAGAGAGGTGCCTTGGGCTAGCAGGAGGTTGTTGCAGTGGTGAGGCTGAGTATCAGTATCCTGGCTGCAGAGGAGTCCTGCTTGTCTGCTGATTGTTCATGGCATGGAAAGGATCAGTTCCTGAGATGCTTTCTTGGGATGGGGGGAGGTCAGAGCTGGAGCGTTTTAAGCTGCCTTTCCTCCTGCCCCCCAAAAACCCATTGAGTGTCACACTGTGCAAGCAAAAGACATATGAGGAGGAGAGGTTATTAAAACACATGGCAAAAATAGCTGAGAATTGAGCATGTTCAGACTCTAATGACCAGATTTGTAGGACCTGATGCCTCTTCAGGCTATGGTGGGGGAACACAGCCATCCTGGCTGCCGTGTTCTGGGAAGGGGACAGCATGGTGTCAGTGCCACATGGCCTGGGGTGCAGGAACAGTGCAGCAGCAGGACAAAGCTCCGTTTTGCTGTCCTCACCCATGGGCATGTTCCCTGTGATCCTCACATCTTTCAGCCGAGTTTGAAGAGCACTCCTCTGCCTCTCCAGCAGGATGGGTACTGCTAGGCTGACCTCATGTGAAGCCACTTTATCCCTTGGTAAAGCTGCTGTTGGGTCACCTCAGCAGACTGACACCTTCTCTTGCAGTTCTGTGCTCCTGGGTGACTTTTTTTGGAAGGGTTTGAGCCTGTTGCCTGGGACAACTGCATGAATGAGTTGAACAGGCTGTGCTGACTCATATCAGAGGTGTCCTTCTGCTTTGTCTGTGAAGGACACTGAGGGATGGCTTGCCAGCCCCTAGCTCCAGCCCCTCTGCTTCCTCTGCAAGGGAAGAGAATCCATGTGAAAGGGAATAAGGCACCATTTTCTTCTCGCAAGAGACATGCAGTTCTAGTCCAGTACAATAAACTACAATTATTTTGTGGGTCAGGAGCCCACAGCCCTTTTATGGGCCACACAATGATTCTTTGGCGTTGGCATAACTGAGGGTGGAGGTGGCTAAGGTGGAGGATTCACATACTGTAGCTCAGCACAGAGCAGCATGGACAATACTGATGTGTTTCTGCATACTCATGCTTCTCCTGAAGATGGTATGAGCTCTTCAAAGTGAATGCCAAGGTGTGGTGCCCACTTGGCTAATGGTGCAGGGGGCAGCAGGGAAGGTTTTGTCTTTCAAAAGCTGGTCAGGCTCTCTCTGAGGATCACTGTAGAGTGTTTTCTTCCCCAGATAGAGATGCTGAGACTGGTGACTTGGAGTTACATGGAGCAAATCTTGAAAAGCTTTCTCAGACTTGGTAAACCAAGCGGGAATGAGTAAAACTACTCACTGATTCTGGTCAGAGCGAGCTTTGAGCTTAATTGAAATATGCATAGCAAGTTTCATTTTCTAGCTTGTGGCAAACCACCCCCACCACTTGTGCTCCTCTGAGTCAGGCATCAGATGTCCCAAGGAGCAGATAAGCCAGGTTCTGCATGGTGAGTTGCTGTGACTGTGGTGCCTCAGGCCATATGGTGCTGTGGAGGTACTGGTCATGGTATCTGTCATAAATCATTTGCATGGTGGCAAAACCAATCTGCTACATATGTTAGAATCAGTGTGTGCTTAGTCTGGATAAACCATTTGCCTCTAACCTCAGAGATCTGATCGAAGCCCATCAGAAAGTGATAGAAGTTTCCCAGGGAGTTGTATGAGTGGTAGAGCTGGCTTCCTCTGACAACAGCTTGGGACAAATGTAGGCTCAAGAAACCCTGATGTTGAATGCTGGACAGCACTGTGTCCTGGGGCTTTGCAAGGGTCTTTTTGTTGTGCAATGATCTTTCTGTAGCTGAGGACTCCTTGCAAGCTATCTTGGATGATGAGCTTAGTCCACATAAGCAACTTTGTCACCCTGTGTCAGCAGACTATGAGATGGACTTTGTGGCTTCTGTGTTTGATGACTCTGTCACAGGGTGTTTCATGCAAATTGAACAAAAAGGATGGAAGTCCTTCTTCAGAGACCTGTGAAGTGTGCAGTCCTGTCTGCTCCTCCATGTACTGGTGGGCTTCACCCACTGCCTTCATCTGCCCAAGCTCCTGGTGGGTCCTGGAGCCATAACCCCTTCCTGGCTGAGTGCATGGTGTGACCATCCACTGGGTGACCGGTGAGGGTCTGGGATAGGGATTTCTCCACCCAGATGCTTTTCTTCCTGTGTTTTGCTGTGGTCTTGGTCTTCCTCAGCAGTTGAGGTTTAATCACCTGGTGCTGAAAGTTACAGGGAAATGTGTCTTCCATCCAGACAGTCACCTTTATGGTCTTTGCCTTAAATGTCCTCATAATGTCTTCTGTTAAGAGTTCAATCCCTTGGTAATACCTGTAACTCAGATTGGTCATCGACAGCCTCTTAATTGGAATCCCTGGCAGCATTACAGCTGGTTCCCTCATACCGCGGTGGCCGTGCTCTGTCCTGTTGAGCTCCCCGCCAGTGCTGCTCTCGTGGTGGGCTGGGCTCAGCTCAGCGTGCTGCTGGCTCTCCAGGAACTGGAGCGGAGTGCTCAGCTGCTGCGCTGATCCAGGCACTCACTTTTGGCGCAAGCACAGCATGTTTCTAAACTTGTCTCTGAGATAGTTTTACATGGGTTTGCATCTCCGTGATGGACGAGCTGGGTGACATTTTATATGGTGTCATTGTTTGTTTAGCTAATGAAGTAGGAAAGACAGAGCTGGGATCCTTGGCTCTATGAAACAGCTGTCAACAAGCAGCCCTGGGAGAGCAGAGGAGCAGGGACCCAGCAGGCAGGGCACTGGACTGGGGCTCCAAGGGGTGGTTTTGATTCCTGACTCAACATGCAGAAGTCATGGATGAAATGCAGAATAGGATGCCTCAGCCCAAAAAGAGGAGGGAGCTGCTGGGAGCTGTGTGCTTTGGCTGGTTCTTTCCCAGGGAGCAACTGCTGCAGTGGTGCGTGGTGGAGGCCAGCTTTTGTCTGCTGCTGCCCACCCGGAGCAAATGTGACCCATTTCTGCAAACGCTTCCAGAGTCTTCCTTCAGGAAGGAACTTGCCCATAGGAGGATGGCTTCCATCCCTCATGGCTTGTGCCCTACCGTGTCATGTGGGGCAGTTCTTTAGTTGTTTTATCTGGTGCTGAGAAGGCTGCTGCCCGGAGGAGCTCTGCTGGAGAGCAGAAAGCACAAGGAAAACAATAAAATGTCTTCCTGCATCCCCTCTTTAGTTTGCTGTTTTGACTTCAGACACAAGCTGCCATCGTTTCCACATGGAGCAGCCACATGAAAAGCACCACTAAACAGTTCTGTGAGTTTCTCAACAAGAAACACAGCAGCTAAATATATTTAATCTGTGGGTATTGTTCATCTTGGCTTTAATTTCCTGTTCTCAAAAGGTTTAGGAATTTAAACCCATGAATCATTACTGAAGCTGTTAATGCTTGGAGTGTTTTTCAGAAATGGAGATAAAGGGGCTGATATTAATACCAGCTTAGCATGAATTCAGCCAGAACAACACCGTGAGAAGTTCACTGCCATCCCAGAGACAGCACTAGGTTTCTAACCATGACAATAGCTGCTAAGAAGTGGGTAGGTGCATGAGCTCATTCTTCTCCAGGTAAACAGGATGCTTCCATTTAAAATAAAATCTAACAAAAAGTCTTCCTGGCAGGTTACAGGCTGCGCCATCCCCATTGGAGACCTCTTGAGCACTGCACTGTTCCTCTGTTCCTAAAATTGCAGTATCTATTCAAGCAGTGACTTTTTCAGAGTGTAGTCGTGAGATTTCTCTGGTGCTGGAGGTCATGCACTTGCTCATACTGAATAAAAGACTGGCAGAAAACTTCGCTCAGGTCCATCTAGGTGGGCTTTCAGGTTCCTGCTTTTATGCTTACATTCTCTAAGCATCTGCCCAAAGTCCTGACCTTAAAAGGCTCCCAGAAAGCTCAGCAGCCAGGTCTGGCCATGAGGTGCTTCAGTGGAGGAGGCTGCTTCCGTTTCTCTGGAGACTGAACAGAATTTAGGGTAAATCAAGTTACTCATCTTCGTTCAAGATCATGATTTGGCTACAAGACCACACCAGGCTTCCTTTGACTCCTCTGGGAATAAAACTCAAAGGTCAAAACAAAGTCCAGGAGAACTTACAGAAAGGTCCTAACTAATGACTGTAGTCCGAAGTGAATGTAGTCAGAGATGAGAACTGGATGGGGACTGGTTTTTATTCTTGCATTGACTTGGTTTTAATTCTGCGATGTCATAGAAATAGGGAATTATACAGAAGGGAAGTGACTTCTGGAGGTCTTCTAGTCCATTCCCCTACTCACAGCAGAGCCAACTGCCTGGTTGATAATATTGGTAGATGTGACTGTGCAGAAGAAACTGCCTTCACCTTTCTTGTTTGATTTGTGCTTTTAGGTAGCACAGAAGCAGAGAAACATTTGGAAGGAATAAGCTTGGTCCTCCTTAGCAGGTATTTAGCATCTTCTTTCCTCTGCTTCCCTCGGGAAAGGGAAGACCCTGGTGTAGTGATCCTACTTCATCTTGCTTCCTGCACTGGTGATGTGCTGGAGAACTGCTGCTGCTTGAGGTAGGGGATCATTTTCTGTGTTCATCCGTGCTGTGACTGAGACCTTGCTGTCAAACAAGCATATAGTGGAAGCAAGGTGTGTGTGGTGTGGCAGCTCAGGGGTGTGCTGACTTGCAAAGGTGCTTCATGTCCAACAATGCTGCACCCTAACAGAGCTTCAGCAGCTTTGTGAAAGTAGTGTCCTGTTTGGGAAGAGCTGCACTATTTGTTTATATACATGAAAATGTAGCTGAACTCTAATAAGAGATGGAGACATTCCTACAAATGTAGCTGTAATGTAATTTTCTCTACTTTAAAAACCTGTCTTTAAAATGTGTTAGCATTTTGCTTTGTAGGACTCTAAGAAATGCACATGCTGAGAGCCTGTAGCTTCTAGTACCAAAAATAGTAGGTACGTTGGAATATCTGATGTTATTCCATGTGACTGCTGCTGGTCTCTTTTCACTTAAGCACCTGTGAGCCCATTCTGAGCAGTTTGGATTCACTCTGAACTCATCCAGCAGAGCCCTGTTGCACCCTGGCTCCTGATGAGCTGCTTATAAGGAAAGGGCCTCTGTCCCCTTCTCGCCTCTGTTCTCCATCCTCAATTAGCTCTAGTCTCTGAGGCTGCAGCCCATGACGGCATCTTTTCCTTTCACAGAGCACTCTGGAGCCACTCCTGCTCCTGGAACAAGCATGCTCAGAGCCAGAAAGCATCAGGTTCTGTCTGAGCCTCTGGGGCTGTCTCTCCATCTGTTTCTTTAATGACACGCAGCAGCCTCATCTCTGCCTTTGCACCCTCAGGACAATAATCCACTCTGATTTTCAGGCCAGCCAGCTATTCTTCCGAGACGAGACTGTGGCTGGTGCACTGTAGGTCAGAGACGGTTTAAAATTCTTCTTTTGAACTGATTTATGGCTCAAAATGTTGCTCTGAGATCTGCAGGACTCACAGAAAGCTTGCATGAGTATTCTTGTTTGTTTTCCATTATTTGCGAGCCTCAAAATCCAGATACACTTACTAGATCAGGAGGACACCAGTTTGAAGGTTGAGAACCAAGGACATCTATCTAGCTCTAATACGTAGCTTTGGCCAAGCACCTTTGCTCTGCTCTTTTTAACTCACTGCTGGCTTAGCATGAACTGTTCAGAGTCATTGAAGTAGGACAGAGGAATGAAGGTTTGCAGAGCTGTTGCCCTTCTGTAAAGCTGAATGTAGATTCACACTGATGGTGGTGGCGGTAGTGCTGGGTTTTAAAAGCTTATTACACAGGTTTGTGAAGCAATGAGGCGTAAGTGACTTGCTGTCATTTGCAATCCAGAAGCACCAGGATTAGGATGTATCTAAGGTAAAATGGACCTGCTGGGTGGTGTGAAAGCTGCCCTGTATCCTGTGAACACTGTAATAAAGGAAGGAGGAAAATAAAAATAAGGTAAAACAAACAAGCAAACCCCCCAAACCACCCACCTGAAAGGGAAGACTAGCTTTAGAGCTAGTCTTTCCTTAGAGCTTCTAAGCACCTACTATTTTGTAGGTTCATAAGCACTTTGTAGGTGCTTAGAAGAACTCATACCTGGCATAGAGGGGGAAGCAGGCAAACACGAACAGGACAGTGGTGCCAAATGATTCTGAAGGAAGCTGGCCCCTGAAATCACTGAGTGAGGGTGGCAAAGCTTTAGGGAAGAGAAATCTCAGTAAAGTGATGGTTTCAAAATTCTCCTTCGCTCTACTTGGTTTCTGTGGCCTTTCGTGTAAGAAGTAGCATGGTTCCTCTATATGGGAAGCTCAGACATCAGAAGGGAAGAGTAGCAGGGACCATACCCTCTTGGGGATGCTCAGGTGGTACTAGTCCAAGTGAAATACCCTCAAGAAATGAAGCTCCCCGAGGGATATGCTTTGGGTTTAGTCCCCCATTAAATAGGGGGAGACATACGTCTCAAGGATGGAATGGGGAAAACAATTGGCTTTCCCATAATCCATTATGATCTCTTTCCATTTGTTTTGGCAGTGTGGAGCTTGTTGCACCTCATGTTGCATTTCATAGGTAGACCAAAGAGGTTATCTAGTAGTCTGATTCTGTGCACGAGACCTGGGGTCCTGTTTCACCATGTGCAATCCAGGCCCAGGGCACTGTGAGCCAGGCTTTCTGAAGCAGGTGATAAGATCCCAAGCTTTCTTTTTTTAAGTTCCAGGTGGTCATAGCTCACCATGGGACCAGGAGAAGATGCTTCAGGGGCTGTAGAGAATGAGGACGGGGCTGTGAATGGCAGGGGGAGCTTCTCTATTGGCCATGCCATTGACAAACTCAGACTAGCCAAATATCCATATATGAACATCTGCAGCTGCTGGCAAAGGCAATGCCAGGCTGAATGCGACGCAAGCCTTGAATTACAGAGACAGATGGAGCAGAGTAAGAGGGAGGCATGGGTCAGAGGAAAGCAGCAGCTGATACATGCAGGCATCCTTCTCCAGGGAGAAGGAGCAGGAGCAATTTCCTTTCCAGAGCCAGCCATTACCCAGCATGGTGCTGAGCACAGTGGGTACCCTTCATGTAATGTCACCAACAGTGCATTACCAAAAGCCATAAAGAAGAACAGGAGCGGGCTTGTCATTCACTGAGGAGCAACAGCTACACTGGAAGAGCTTCTCGAACTGATGATGAAAGTCACGGCTATTGAAGTCTTTCCCTGCCATACCTTTGTGAAGGGACTTCAGGGCCCTGGACAAAGTGAGATGGTGCTCGCTTGTAGTACCTTTGGAGTGGGAAGAACCACATATGCATGGGAACCCTTCTGCTTCCATAGCAGAGCATCTTGTGGAGTTTATCCACCAGCAAACTGTGCAGTCTGCCTTTCACATTCTTCCATTTGCATCCTGGTAATAGTGGAACAAGGCAGTTTTCTTCATTATAAAAATCTCCCTTTTCTTATTCAGAGGGGTTCAGCAAATCTAGCTCTTTCCCCTCCTCTCCCCTGCTCCCTCAAAGCACTTTGCTTTCTCCAAAAGCAGCATGTTGCATCTTTCTCTCGCCCCAGCAGATGGGTTTGGATGATTGTGTATACTCGGGGTCAGTGCTGCTACCTGCTATTTTAGCAGGAAAAGCCCCCGCATGCAGAAGAGAACAAAGCCGGAGGATTCCCGAGGTCTCCATTGATGCAGAAGGCACCGAGCGGAGCGTGAAAGAGGTAACAGAAGCGCAGCAAGATCCTCCTCCATCCCTCCCCCCCTTCCTTGCCCTCTGATTCAAGGAGCAGAGGCTGGTTTGTGAATGAGGAGCCAAAACTCGTTCAGACAGAACAAATAACCAATAAAGGCGCACAATAGCGCTGCTCGCAAGCCGGAGTCAGCAACGAAAAGGTAGCGGCTCTCAAGAGGGGGCTTATTTCCCAGCGAGTCACTGATGCATGACAGATGGAAGGAACTAATAAAATATTAGGGAATTGCAGAGCTTTGATCTTCCTGCTATTTTTTTCCCCCTCCTTCTTCCCAAGGGTGCAGGCTGTGTTATCGAAATGAATAGGGTGGAAGTCTCATTTGGAAAAGACTACCCTGGCAGCCGTGGCTTATGGAGAGAAGGTCAGGAGCCCTGATCCAGCACTGTGCTTTAGTGCATGCTGGAGTTTAGCCCCAGTGTGTTCTTGTAGCCTTTGAAGCACCTGCATCCCTTGTTCTGTTGATGCTAGTGCATCTTCCAGCCTTCGTGCAGGTCTGCTGGAGCAGGGGTGGGATGAGAACAGCCATTTTGCAGCTTTGCACTTATTTTTCAAGTTCTGGGCTATGCACAAAAAGTAGTAAAATGCATTTCTGGGTCAAGTGTACTTGTCTTCTATTTTCTGTTCCAACTGCTGCAGCTCACAGGGACCCAACAGCCCTGAGCTGGGTCTCTCAGCAGCACCCGGGTTTTAACTTACTTTTCCTACTGTGACTAATCTTTAAAGTGAAGAGGTTTAAGTTTTGTCTCTGGGCCTGTGATGCAGAGAAATTTTTCTTTATGGAGAAGTCAGCACAGTAAGAGCCCTAGCTCTGGGGCTTGAATGCAAGAACATGAGTACTGGCTGCATACAGAGTTGCTTCCCTGGACAGAGAGAGCTCTCCTTGATTTCAGGTTGCCTCTCTGCTGTTCTCCCTCAGTCTGGCTGTCACTACACAAATGGAGGAGGGATAGGAATTCACATAAAGCTTTGCTGCTGCAAAGGACTGAACTGTATTTTATATTTTCTCTCTCCCTTTAACAAGGGGTGTTTGTGAGAGCCTGTCTTGAAAATGCATTTCTTTAAGTCATCTGATCTGCTTCTGCTCAGAGTTGCTTCTATCCTGAGCTGCTGCTTTGGACCTGCCACCCTCACTGACTCTTCTAAGCAGCTTTCCCTGCTCCACCTCACCATGGCAGGTCTGTCACAGCCACCACTCAGTGCTGTGGAGGTGGCTGGTCCACATCCCAGCCCCTGTTGGATCTCACAGGCTTTGCAGCAGCAGCTTCTGCCTTGGCCCCTCCTGCTAGCCAGGATAGAAACCTGCCTCCACAGCATATCCACTGACTTCCTCTTGTTGTTGTTGTTTTGCTAGGTACAACCTGCAGAAATGGTTGCTCTGTCCCTGAAATGATGGAGTTGGGATGCCTTGTATGCATGTGGAGTGTGTGGGGCTTGGCTCTGCAGGTGTCTCACCTCCCACTGGAAGCACTGCTGGTTGGCTTCCTTGTGCTGCCTTTGCTGCATTTACTCAGGCAAAGCTCTTAATCCTACTCCCTTGGCTGGCCTCTACCCCATTTGCTTGTGTTACTGCAGTAATACCATGAGGGCCTTGCATTGCCAGCCCCTGGAGTTCCTTCTCTAAGAAAAGCTGGAATTGGTGACTGAGGACATCGACACCCCTTGTGCTGGGAGGTGCTGGTGTAGCTCCACACTTTAATTCCTGGAGCAGAGGTGGGGAGCCTAGGGGCCTGCTATTTGGGGGAAAACCCCACACCCTTGTGTTCAGTTTTCATTATATTTCTTTAGTGCCATGTAGGAGGGTTACCTCTCTCTGTGGAAGAAACACATAATGCTTCCAGGATTGCGTGGTTTGGCTTGTTCGTTCGTTTGTTTTTCCTAAGGCAAAATATACATGGTTTCTCACAGAGAAGTACTGATCCAGAGCTAAGTACAAAAGCAACCTGAATCTGTAAGTGGGGATGTGAAATCACACAAGTGTCATGGCTTTTGTTTGAAGGTTGTCACAGAACCTTGCAGAAATGTGGGGCTAGACACAGGTAAGGGCAAAGGATTTGTTTAATGTCAGGATATAGCACTGGGACTTCCATGAGGCCTTTCTGTTCCAGATACTGTATTTCACTTTTTTTGTCCATGAATATATTGTATTCCTTGGCTGATCCCATGAGCAATTAATCACAGTAGCTGGGGGTGCTGGATTCGGTGCAGCAGCAGAGCTGCAAACGTGCAGCTGTGGGGTAGTTTTCAGCTGTGTTACAGATCTTGCTTGCCTGGCTCCATGTGAGCAGGAAGCCCATGGTTTCATATGAACAGTTATCCCCTTGTCGAGTGGGAGGGAGGGAAGGAAACGGTGGACTCTGCCCCCAGGTGAGTGCAGAAGTGATGTTCCTGATCAGGAGGAGCAGACCACAATGAATGCAGGTCGTACCCAGGGCATGGGGCAGGGAGATGAGTCAGGGCTGGTTTGTCTTTTTGGCTTGTATTGTTTAACGCTGAGAAAACTGAAAAAATCAGGGTTAAAATGGCTCTTCTTTAAACTTAAGAGCAAACCAGGGAAGGAGGCCTGTACAGATTGAGCACTTACAAAATATCTTGTTGGGGTTTTTTTAACTTGGTTTGCCAAAAACTCTTAGTAAGACTTTTTGCACTGATCTTGGATAGGAAAACATTGCAAAATACCACATTCTCCTTGGATGATAACATTGTTTCCTGCCCTGCTCTAATACCAGCCGTGCCGTCCTTTTGCCTCAATTCCTGGGACTGCTTTACTCAATGTTTGCTTTCTCCACTGGGCTGGACTCTGACACTTCCTACTGGTTTTGAGGGATTGGCTGAAACTGCTCCAAGCCCAGAGGCAGCACGCAGCCCAAACTCTTGCTTACTCCTTTGGAGCTAACTCTGTGTTCCCAGCTGATATTCCTGACAAGATCCCACCCCTTCTGACCTCCAGAGAGCCAGCTGTCATATATGAATCCAACCAACTGGATTTATAACTGCCACAAGGAAGTGACAAAATAAGTACCAAAGCTGTGTCCTTCAGTTATCCCCCGAGAGCATCACTGAGCTCCGGAGGTAAACTTATCATAGATAATGCGGTTCCTTCTGCAGACCAAAAGGATTTGATTTCCATAAATTGGCTTTGATTTCCATGTGCTGTTCAGCACACCCTGGTCTGAGAGTGGTAGCTCTGGTTGTGTTTGGAGCAGATGTACCTGCCTGGAGACCTGTGTTAGCTGTTTGCCTCATCCCTCAAATAGATATTTGATTTCTTGCCTTTATTTCCACCACAATGTTTCTGTCAGACCTACAAGATCCCAAATCCACCAGGCAAGTTGCAGTATGCTCTCTGGAGAGTTTATTTGCATGAAAACAAAGCCTGTGCAGACAGAAGGGTGGTGAGCCTCCCTGGGTCACCCTGCCATCCCTGGTGGCCAGGTTATGATGTGGAGCTTCTGCCCTGCTTTCCTAGTCCCATTTGCTTTGACAGAGTCTTGTTGACGGCTTCAGGCTGAAGAGTTGGACTGCAAAGGGAAGAAGCTGAAGGGCAAGAATAGCTATGGGCTCTGCTGCATCTTAATGTGCTGCCACCATCTTCACACAAGAGGGGCTGCCTTGTCCCTGTCCTCTCCCGAGCCTGCAGCAGGCAGACTGTGGGCAGTAACCCAGCATCTCCTCTCAGCAAAGCGGGCTATAGCAGGATGAAAAACTGGTCTTACTAAAGCTGTTGGCAGGACCAAAACCTGCTCATCTTCCCTGCTCCTGTGTCCCTGCAGGCGAGGGCTTGGAGAGCTTCTCGCAGGTTTCTGTCATCTGGTGCACATCAGCTCGGTATGCTGTTTACTGGCTCGTCCACTCCAGCAATGTTACACAGGGGGAAAGCCCTTGGCCAGCACAAGGCTGTATTTTCCAGACTCTCTTCCCCTTGGGGTTTCAAGGCTTGCAACCTTTAGAGTGTTTGTTTTGGGGTTTTTATTTCTCCTCAAATCCAGGCCTCTGCAACCTTAATTAGCTGACTGTGGACATAAGCTTGCTTGATACATGACAGTTTTGATGGGGAAATATAAGCACTGGAGGTGGTGCGTGGAGATGCTTGGGGACAGCGGATTTGGCTGATGGAAAGTTTCAAGAGTTGATGTCTCTTTCTACCTCTTTTTCCTGAACCTGGATACAAACTCAAAATTTACCCCCAAAACCCTCACCCAGCAACAACCAAATGAGATCCTGCAGATCTCACCCCCCCCCCATCTTCACTTGAAATAAAAACCTTAACTCTGTTTATACTCTTTATTTAAACAAAGATTTTATAAATACCACACAGTATTCCTGGTGAGTCATTACTCCAAAAATGTCAAAATAGGCATTTTGAAACCTTTTTTTTTTTTTTTCCCATTCAATGTTTAGCAAAAGTATTTCAGTGCCTTTGTTGAACTGGGATTGTTTAAAATAGGAGATTTCTTTGCCTGTCTCTCTCTGATGGCACATCCGTGGCAGGTTCTGGGGACGGGTCAGTGTGGGGGCTCTCAGCAGCCTGCATGACCCAGCTCGTTGGCAGCCTTGACCTAGACTAGGGTAGCCCAGGTTCCTGTGCCCACTCAGAGATGGTCTCTCTCCAGCTTCATACTTGGCTGGGGGCAAAGCTAAGAAGGTGGTAGAGCAGCTGATGTAACTGTGCAGGGTTACATGTGTGGCTGCAGGACTTGTGTTACCCTGCAAGGCCACCCACAAAGAGATGGAGAAGGGAACTGAAAGCTTTGTCCATGGACCTTAGTCCAAGCTCAGAGGAGTAACTGAATGAACTGAGAAAAGGTCCAGAGCTGCACTGGCCTCACCCTATCCCTGGCCAGCCAAGCTGAGCCTGTGCAGGGGATATCATTCCCAATGGATTATGGCAGATGGGTCTCTCCTTGGATTGCTACTTCTTTGCTGCTGCTTGATTGGGCTTAGCACCAAAACCCTGTCTTGAAGTGAACAGAGGAAAGAGTAATGAGATTCTTAAGTGCTAACAGTGCCACTGCACTGTTAGCTGGACTAGCAAGGGGCTTCCCACTCAGCCTTGCTCTCTGCATAATCTCTGCCTTTACCCTGGACTGAAGTGACCAGTGTAGAAAGGGTTAGAGACATTTTTGTAGCTACTCCAGAATAACAGCAGATGTTCCCCATGGTGGGAATCTTGTCTATTCTGCATGGAAGCAACGTTCAGTACAACCTCAGACCTGTGCTGGTTCTATCTCCTGCCTGTAATTTACACAAGGACATGGAGATAATGGCAGGCTTATGAGAAAAACAATTAAATTTGGATCTAAACCGAGAAATATTGGAGGTGATTCATGTGGGTAGACATTCATCCTGGGTTTTGCAGCATAGCCATGCTTGCCACCTTTGATCTTGAGATGCCCAACCTAAGCTGAGTGTGGCTTATCCAAACCCCTGCTGGGGAGGGAAGCTGTGTCCCTTGCTGTTTTATAAGTAGGGAACCAAATGGAAATGGCTCAGTGCTGTGTCCTGTTGCCAGGACCTGGTTGCTATTGTCTGGCAGGAGCATGGGGAGCAGGCCCAGGAGGGACATAGTGCCCAGAAGTGTTCACCTCTCCCATTATGATTGAAAACAAAGCTGTTTTATTCAGTTGTGCAAGGGTAAAGCCAACAGAGGACTGTCCCCAGGGTTGCTTTTATTTCTCATGCAGTCTTTCTGAGTGTGTTTTCCTTGTGCTTCAGCCTGTGCTTCCTTCTCAAGGCTGGGAGAAGCAGACACCTCTGAGGGAAGGTGGCCCAGAGATCCATGGGCATGTGTCAGCCTCAAGCCTCTTCCAGCCTGGCCTCATTTGCTGAGCCCTTGTCCAGCTCGCAGCCTTGCAATGCAAGGGGTTTGCAGACCCCTGACAGAGTCTTCAGTGTGTCTATACATATATTTTCAGATATATACAGTATTCAGTTGGGTGGAACAGTTAAGTGACTTTTTTCTATCATTCCACATAAAGAATAGGCTGTTCCATAGGCAGTTGTTTCCTGAAATCTAAGGATACATGAGGGAAGTTGCAGCATACTGACACTTACACATTAAGCAGGTCACCAGAGTAATTGCAGTGCGGTTGAACTACCATGGACAAAAATAATCTTGAGAGTTAATGTGAAGTATCTGTACAAAACAATTTTCTACAGTCACCTACTGTATCCTGTACTTTTGGCTGAGTTTGGGAGCCTGTTATGTGGTGTTGGTCCCTCTCATCTTTTAATCACAGGTATCCAATGAAATGGAGTAAAACTGTGCTTGTTTCAGAATAATTGACAGTGATTAAGTAGCTGCTTCCTCTCAATGGAAGGTAACTGCATCTGTGTCAGAAGTGCAAAGTTTCCATCTTCTCCTTAAAGAATATCCAGTGGAGGTGTGTGTCTATACCAGCTGTCATACTAGACTCTGGTCCATCCCCAAAGGGAGGTCACTAATAGCACTGACAGTTTTCAGAGCCACTATCAGGAGATGCAACTGCATACATTAAAAAAAAAGCCTCTGCTCTAAACCCCACTTCAACACAGAAAGAATGGTCTTTATTTGCCACAAGGAGCGGCTGTGAGAGTGGATTAGTTAATGTTTCAACAATGTTTGGAAGTATTTATAGCATTAAACTAATCTTTATACTACTCAGTAAATAGCTGTTATTTCTTTATGGAAGGCTGCATATATGGGCTGTTATGGTGATGCAGCCAAAGGGGCTTTTGATAATTTATTCCCATTAGGAACTGGACATACACATTTCCTGTGTGTTTTTGAAAATTTCTGTAGTCAAATCATTAGCAGCAGGACTGACAATATGAAATGTGGTTTTCTTCCCTATTTCTCAGAGTGACTTGGTGAGAGGGAGCAAAATGAGGTTTGAAGGGGAAGTGGAAGTGCTGTACCACCTAGCCAGGATGTGCACAGGTTCCAGCTCTGTTCACTTTTTTCTGCTTTATTTCAGTCACACCTTGGTAGTCAGAGTTGTGAGGTTGAAATCTAGATGCTGCAGCTAAGCTGATTTCTTCCTCCTGGCTGCAGTGAACTGTTATGTCTTCCCCTGCTTCCAGCTGCATCTTCCCATCTCTCTGGCACAGGTCCTGGTGCTTGGCAGACCTTGTGCTGGAAAGATGCACCTTGATAACCTGTCAGAAGCAACGTTGTTGTATTTGTGGAGTTAGTAGGTTCAGTTCGGGGTCTGCTGAACACCAGAGCCATGGCAAAGAGGATAAATGGGGGAGAAGCTCCTTTTGGCACCAATGATCAATCAATGAATGATTCAATCTCTACATCTGTAATTTGCATTAAGACTAAAGATTCTTGACATTTTCACTTTAAGAAAATAGTTTCAGGACAGCTAAAGCTGAAAACATGCAAATGAAAAGTTGATTCATTTACTCCCAGCACCTTTGGGATCACTCTTCCAGAGAAAAATCTTCTGAATAAGGCAACTAGTTTTGCCTTTGGATTTTGACCCTTCCTGTAGGTGAGGTAGTAGAAATTCAGCTCCTTGCAGTATTCATGAAGATGAGCAGCAGGGGGGTTGTTTTGCTGAGATGAAAACCAAGTGAGGAGCTGGGACATGGGAAAGAGAGAAGAGCTGGTGATGCATGTGTCTATGGTTCCACCAAGGCAGTGCTGGTGTGAAACTGCTTGAGGCACTGGAGGAGCACAGCCTGTAGCTAAGTGTTGGCTTTAACTCTGGTGACGTGCTCTGTCAGTCTTGGTTTGATTACGGCAGTTTGCCATTCCTCCTCACGCAGAGGGTGCTGGGCGCTGGCAGGGCACCTTGTCCATCTGCCCCAACAGCTGGGAACAGAGTGTAATCCCTGACATTGCTGGGAGTCTGGAAGAGTAGAAAAAGCAAAGGGAAGCTTGATGATGGGATCAGAGCTGTTTACTTAACCCAACCCATTGGTGTAGCTCTGTAAATCCACAGTTCAGTAGAAGATTCCCAAGATGATGAAAAGTGGAAGTTCCAGGAATGACTATTAGACACAAAAGGTGCTATTTTGTAGTGTTAAGATTGTATTTGCATACACATATACACAGCTGGGAGATCTCTTAACTCCTCCTGGATTGGGACCCAGAGAAGCTCTCCTTCTTCATTTGCAGGACAAACTCTATGGCTTCCTTGGAGCACTCAGACTTTGTCCTGCTGTCTCTGTCCTTCAGACTCTTACATTGTCCTTTTGGGAGTGGGCTCTCTCGCCTTGCAAGGTGGCTGTTGTGGGTCACCTGAACAAGCCAGAGTTGTTCTCTGCATGGGAACAGCTTCCACCAATCCAGTGCAGGTAGGAACTTAAATGAAAGCAGATTACCCTTGTGAGAGAAACGAGATATCAAAGGGTGCCTAAGAGCTGGCAAAGGTGAGTCTTTCTCTGCTATGTCCCATTGTTGTTTGTTCCTGTGCCTGGCTAATGAAGAGGAGAGCCATCATGTTATTTAGCTATGACAGGGCACTTGGCAGGTCTGAGACGGGAAGAACCTCCTCTGACACTCATCTGAACTCAAGGAATTTGTCAATAAACTCCCACCTGCCTTGGAGAGCAGATGAGGAGCATCTGCTGAGAACCCTAATTATCCATTTCCCTGCCAAATATTCTGTGGTTGTCAGCTCAACACAGGTTTGTCATGGCAGGCTCAGTGTGACACAGTTACATTCTTGCTCCCCATGATGAACATCCCTATGAATCCAGTTTTGCTTTAGCTACTGAGATTAAAGGCAGTAGATTAAGTAGAAGGAGGTACAGGGACTTTGAGGAAGACCTGTGATTTTCCCTGATTGTTGAACAGGCTGGAGATGAGCAGGGTGTGATTTGGGTTGGGGCCATTTCACTTGGGTGTCTCTGCATTGGAGGAAACCATAATTGTGTTCAGGTTTAAATAGCTCTTCAATAGTTTTGATGGAAGGAAGGTGGGCAAGCTACCCTCTTGAGGTAGTCTTTTCTAAACTGAGCCGAGATGCTGTCTTGGGAAATTTGACCCTGAGACTGCTGTTCTCTTCTGCCCAGGAGAAAGATGCTTTGTGTTTCAGTAGCAAGATGCTTTTTCCTGAATAGGATCAAATAATGTAAAACCCCACAGCATCGCAATGCAGGGACTGTCTGGTTTTCTCTCAGGTGTAAGCATTTTTTCCAGGGTTTTTTTTTTTCTCCCTATTTCCCTACCTTCTTTCATCTAACTCTAAATCCTTCTAAAGTATATCAAATATCTCTGGATTGGCACATCTATGAGCACAATTCTTACATTTCTTGAGTACAGTATTTTCTTCCAGGCTTTGTGAAGTCCTCTTTGTTAGAATGAAATGCAGAAGAGCCAGATGGTTTGGCTGGAGTCCAGTTACCTAAGAAACGTAGCTCCAGGACCCTATCAGAAGCTATTTCCTCTAAAAATCACGCTCAGCCTGCTTTGTTCTAATAACCGGCTTAGAGTCAACATTGAGCTGTCAATACGTATTTTTTTTCCCTGTAATTAATCTACAAGTTTCAGCCTGGTATCAATATAAATGACCTCCTGGCTCTTTTTTTTTCCTCTCCTTCATTCCTCAAATAATGTTTCTCCACATGACTCTTCCTTCAGAGATGTGTTGAATCATACATGATTTTTTCCCTTCAGTAATACTGTAGTGGAAATTTTTATGGTCTCTTGCTCTCCCTGGCCCAAAGTATCTGGGTTGTCAGAGCTCCTCCAGCTTCCCTACATGTTCCCTCCAGACACCTTCCTGGTCTCTAGTGGCTTCTGAGCTCCTGTAGCTTCTGCAACTGTTCAGCCCTTTGGGAATCGATGGCTGGGGGATGAGGCATGTGCTGCTAAGGTTTTGGCCTGTATATCTGCTGTGTGCTTACATGCAGAAGTTTCTACAGATATGTTTGTGACATGAACCTGGGGAGCACACTGTACATCTATTTCCCAAAAAGGACTAAAACTCATACGGTTGCTGATTCTCTGCTGTGAAGGGACATGGGTGTATTCAGTCATTCAGTGCATGTGAAGTGGGTTGGGTGGATCTCTGAGGCCATCCTGCTCTGAAAGATGGCACGGGCCACTTCACTGCAAGAAGCAGGTTGTTCTGTTTGGAAAAGCTTTCATTTGCTTCTTTTTTTCCTTAGGATGTTTGAGGTAACATTAAATTTTCAATCTCAATTCAGACTTGAATCAGAATCTGGCGTTTTTCCTTCAGCAGAAAATCTAAGGGAACATTTGGGTTAATTCAGTGGAGACATTCTTGCTACAGTTCAAATACTTTTCTCTGTCTTTCACATTGAGGTATTCTACATTTTGAACTGGATTCTTTTATTTAGGAAATGTTTGCTTAAAATCAAATATAAAATAGGGAAAACAATAAACCAATGTTGGAACATCCATCCTCATCTCAGAGAGGGATGGCAGAGGGACAAAGAAACATGCATGATTGTGATCCCTTGTGACAGGCAAAAATTTATCCCAGAGGCAATACCTGTCAGGATCCTTGTGATATGGAGGATGTGATTTAGCAACTGCTTAGTATCATGCTCCAAGCTGAGTGCTCTGGTGTATTGACTTTTTTGGTAGTGAGATAAGAGCTGATTTTTCTTTCTGAACAAGGCTCTGACTGTGAGCTGTAAAGCTGGGTAGAAATCTGGCCCCGTTGACTTCTGCTGTGTGACCTGGTCATTGGCAAAGCCTTAACTCGAAGACATCTTTCTCTCTTCACAGTTCGTATGTCTCAAAGGCTTTTTTTTTTCTTTTGGTCCACTGCGTTTGGGGGAAAGTTCTGCCTTTGTGTCCTGGGCTGTTGGAGCCGCATGCCAAAGCTAAAGTAGCGTATCAAAATAATTGAGTGGAATTGGACGCTTCCTTCACAGATGGAGAATTTATTGTCCGCTTGTGCCTTTGCGCTGAAGTTAGGATCTTGGGTTTTAAAACCCCTCCTCCTGGCTATGTGGGAGTTTCCCCTAAAGATGTGGAATGTTTACTGCATACCAACAGCAAGACATTACGCAGACACGAGGCCCGCAACACCTACAATTTCTAAACCACATGTGGCCTGTGTGGATTTCCTTGTGCCGAATCCACATGGAAACACAAACACGTGGCATTTTTGTTGCTTTTCTAGGAAATCAATGAGCACAGCCCTGCAAAATAATACTTCCTACTGTTACATCCACTGCGTTTGGGGGAAAGGTCTGCCTTTGTGTCCTGGGCTGTTGGAGCCGCATGCCAAGGCTCATGAGTCATTTACCCCAAGCGTCTGGCTTTCCAGGAAGGCAAATCCCAATTTTAGAACCTATCAGGGACTGAAGAGCACCATGGGGAAATAATAAAGGAAAGGTCATCGAGTGTTATCAGAACTGGAGGTTTCCAATGGGGATCATGTCAGGAAGTGCATGATTAGAAATAGGAGAAACTGTGTTGTGTCAAGACATCTGGAATAAAGCCAGCAGGATATGAAGTGGCTTCATCCTGCTGTAAGGAAGGGTGAGGAGAGCTGGTAAGGTGTGAGAAGAGGGGAGGTTGGGGAAAAAATGTGAGAAATTAATAGCTGGCATCTTGCTGTGTGTGTTTGATAGCGCTGTACAGCTATTGGCTGTTCAGTCATCGCTTGGATGAAGGCAAGAGGCATCTCTGACTGTGCTGCCAGGTGAATATCAGCACATGTTGATGTTCCTCAGAGCTTCCTGATCTGCAGTCAGGATCTCTCAGGTTGGCACCCAGCAAGGTGGTGGTGCTTCATGCTCATTGAGAAAGAGACGTGCAAGTGAAGGACAGGAGCGGCAGGACAGGTTGCTGCTTCAGGGAGATGTTCCCTATGCTGGTACCATCAGCCTTCTGCCTTTCTGATGAAGGAGAAGTCTTCTCTTTCCCATATGGCTGGAAAAAAAAAAAAAAATCAGTCCTCAGGGAACACAAAAAAATCTTTTGATCTTCTTGGTGCATACAAGCAAGAACAAGCACAGTTCACCTCAGTGGCCTGCCCAAATTGTGATGTCTCCTCAGTTGTTTTCTTTGATTACTTGCATAATTCTTTCTTTGGATATATTGAGCAAAATACATGTGCACTACCAGCAGCTGCATGACTCCACCCAAGGGATGGCTCCATTTCAGTGGTGAAATCACATTGGAATGTGTTTCTCATTCAAATGTTAACCCCACTTAACCTGGAAAAAAACCCCGCCACCAAAACAAAACCACTCTGAGTTTTTCCTGTTAGAGAACAATCTACTAGCCTGCTTTTCTGTAACACAGGGACTTAAATGTCCCCGCTGACCTACCTCAGCTGTTTGACAGAGATCTAGAAGACTTAATCATCTTATGTTCATATTGGCTTGGGGGAAAAGACTTCTAAGTGGAAGAGAGAGAGAGAATTTACTTCCCTTTTCAAAATGTCCGTTTCTGAAAAGCTTGCTGAAGATGTATACTTTGTATGATTGACCTCTTGGTCATTCAAGCAGTCTAGTGTCTTTCATGGCCTTTTCTATTGCCTTTGCAACTTTAGCAGAGGAGTTCTAGTTGGGTCTCCTCTCCCTTGGTGTGCCCTCAGCCTCCTTTGCTTAATGTTCACTTTTAGCCATAGTATCATGCCTCATAAAACTGGCCTCTGTTGTTGCCTGCATGGAGATGGCTCTTCACAGGAAACGTAGAAAGTCCGGCTCCTACTCACTTGTCTTCCTACTCAAACTGGAAGTAATGCTCCACAGAGTTGGTACCTACAGCAGAATTGCAACTGTCACCCTTGGTTACTTCAATGTGTTAATGACTTGTACTGCAAGACTTTGGTAATGTTTTCTTATTGTGACACTGGCTATGAGTAAGCAATTGGTGCATGGTCTGTGGTACCCCTAAAAAGCTCCTGGCAAGGAGCTGCATCTCTCTAAGTTCCTCTTGGGAATGAATGCAATGTGACCAGATGCATCTCAAGGCTTAGTCACTCCTGTGTGTGGTAATGGAGGCTACTTGGGCATAAGCATTTCGCTGGTAGAAGTGATATGAGTTACCAGGTGGAGTTGCTTTGTTGTTATATTGCCAGGGAAGAATATGAGAGATCATTCCCAAGAGGCCCACTGATTGTTTCAGTCCACATTGTCATTGTTAGAAAGACCCTAATAACAATATGAAAGGAGAAGCAAAAAAAAAAAAAAAAAATAAAACCCAAAAAAACCCACCTGAAAAGGGGGCTTGAATTGGTGGCATAAATTTTTCTGCTGAGCTGTTTGTTAACAAACTGGACTCGAGTCCTGAACAGGCAGGAAATCAGATACTCCAACACTGGAAAGCCAACATTTTATTAAAATACACCATCTGATTAAGTGACAACTGTGACTTATTCCCATGGAAATCTATTTAATTAGTTGGAAGGATTCAGGATGTTTGATCTTCCAAGAAAGAGACACTTCCAAGGGCTGGTAAATATGAATTCAGGAAAGGGATTTTGTGAGGTGCTCACAATGCATCTGTTTGCTCAGGCTTCTAAAATAATCATTACAGTATTCAACTCCCTTGCAAGTCTTTGAATGTAATGAATGCTTATTTCAGCAAGTGCTTCAGGTTCACATTTCATGTGCAGTCAGCCCATTTTTCCTGTCCAGCTCCTTCAGTTGCCAGAGAACTCAGAAAGATGACCCAAAATTGGTTCAGAGCTTCCATGGCCCAGTGGGGAACCTGCCTATCAGCTCTTGTCCACAGTGAGCTGGTAACACCATGGTCACGGCCTCTGTGTGGTATGACTTCAGGGAAGGAGGGTTCCCTCTTCCTCTAATGCTGCTTGTGGTTTTGGAGATCCATTTTCATAGCTACAGCTGGTGTTTGGTTCCTGTGGGGATAGATGATTTCACACTTTTTCCCAATTCCCCTCCTTTCTGGGCCCAGCTGTCCTCCATGTGTATTGCCAGAGCAGCCACCATTAGTTTTACATTGCTGGCTGTGTTCTACACTGTATGAAAACAGGGGGTTTGACCCATAGGAGGAATTTTCCAGCCCAAGGGTGTATGTGATTTCCACATACACATCACTGTACAGACAGGGCATGAAACCTGATTTTGAGGAGCCTGGGGCAAGGGTCATACTTAGAAAGTTTTTGTCATTTGCAAGTTACTGTTTTTAAGCCAGCTTTCCAGCCCTCCCTCACAGTGTTTTCATGAGCATGATGCAGAAATACTTCTACTCCTTTAACTCACATTGTTAGAACTTTGATTCAGATTCACTGTTTTATTTATTAATTCAGTGTTTGATATTTGAAGAGGGTAAACTCTCCCACAATCTATTTCATGGGTGCAGGATAATAGATTTTAGTGTCTCTGTGTCATAACAAAAATCCCAAAACAAACCAACAAACAAATAAAGCCAAAAGCCACCAGTATAGTGTATCCATAACACTGTTACATGCAGAAGCCACTGCATGAATGGGCTGAGGTTGGGATGATTTTGGGGTAGATAGTGCCCTCCCAGTATGCCTGTCACCAAGTGATTTGAAATGTCTTCGCTATCCTCTTCCATATAAAGTTCCAGCCCTTCATCCACCTCTTCCCCATGTTAAATATTCCCCCTTTGATTGGGAAGTAGCTCCATGAGGATTTCTATTAGGAAGGAGGGGACAGTTAATAACAGCATTAAACCTGACCTTCTGTGTGCGCTTGAGTCTGCTTTCCCCAAAGCAGTGCATAAATTAACATTCTGGCGATAATACTGAGTCTGTTTAATTTTCTGTTTGACTAGAAGCGTTGAGAAAATGTCATGATATTTGATTTCATCTTTGTCTATTTTCTTTGCTGAATGAAGCTTATTGGACTCTTGAGACCTAAGTGCGCACAGCGTGTCTGGGAGCACATAAAGGGATACTGTCCCCCAGGCATGTGCTCCTCAGCCACGCAGGAAGTATTGGGTTTTATGTTTGAAGCCTGGCTGAGGTTCCCGAATGGCTGTTAATCCACTGGTTTCTTTGCCTACATCCTGTGCCAGAGCCGGTCCCACCTCAGAAATGTTGGGGTTTCTGCTTGCTTCTCATGAGCGTTCAGAAGTGTGTAGGAGCAGGAGGCTCCATAGCAGCTGGTGTGTGTGAGAGTGGGGTGGATTGAATGAGTGACTACAACAGCTAAATTTTCCTTGCTGAAATGGTGAAAAGTTGAGTGTACTTTCAAGCCTGTGAAGGGGTGAGCCACTTGGAAGGAAGAGGAGCTCTAGCCCAAAGGGGCTTTAGTATAAGAGGCAGCAGAGGAAGTTAAGAAAAGTTTAAGGGTGTGCTGAGCGGATGCTGCTGGCAGTGGTTGTAGCTTTGCTGAAAGCTGTGGGAATTCATGGCAGGTGAAGACATGGCCTTGAGCATTGTTGACACAGGGAAGGGTTTCCCAGGAGAAAGGATGAAAAGACCTTAACCTAGAGAGATGGCCTGACACATCACTATGGTAATGAATCCTAAATATAAAATGTTTGGGAAGGAAATCACAATCATCCTTCCTTTTCCTCAAGGTTGTTGAAGAATGTTCTTCCCCTGAGTCCCATGCTGCTCTGACAGCTATGGTCCCATGGAAAACCTGTCACAAGAAGGCATTTTTCCTTTAGCTCTCCTTACAGTCTTGCGACTATTCTCTCTGTGCTCACCTCTGTATTCCCTTTCCTCATGCCTTCAGCTAGTCTCATTCGTTCTATATTTACTTTTTCAAAGTGCTGGAATAAGAGAAGGAACAGACTTTGGCAGTCTCTTTCTCCCCTTGAAGACCTTGAGGGCTGCGTGTGTGTGCTGCAGGTGTGGCAAGCACCCATGCCCCCTCTCACAGGGGCTGACGTGCAGAAGGACATGCAGACCACATGCCTGCAGCCCCGTGTTTAATGGAGGACGTGATACTTTAGTGATAGAGCAGCGGTGCTGAAGGCAGCATGATTAACCACCACCCACACGAGGAGCATACACACAGAGGGGCCATTGAGCACTAGAAGTTATATATTACTTCTTTTCCCCACCTACTGCTCTGTGCTGAGGGATCCCAGGCACGACGGCCAAACCCTGCTTGCTAATCTCCCCCAAAGGGAAACTCTGTCATTTCCAAAGAAAAGGCCTTGCAAAGAGAAACAAGATGGGGTGGGGAGAGGGAGAATATGTGGGCAGTGGAGAAAGACGATCTGGGAACGAGTAAGGAGGCTGGCAGAGCGAGGGGAAGTGTCTGACCAAAAGCCTCCAGTTGGGTGCTTCTGGAGGAGCATGTAGGTGTTGTGGGTACCCCTGTGCCATGATACCAAGTGAGAGTAGCAGCTGTGTAGATATGGTGTTTGTGGTTCCTAGGCACAGATGTTGCAGAACTGTTTCAGGACCTGCAGAGGAAGCTGGAGAGGTGCAGGACAGCCCATGGTGATACAGACTGGGCAGGCATAAATGTAGGCGGCTGTTATGTTAAGCACGTCAGAGGGGACAGTGAAGCAGGACCAAGGAGCAGCTAAACTGAAAGCATTTTAGAAAGGCATTTGCAACCTGTCTGGTCTCACTGCAGGAGGAACCCCATGTCCTGTGCTGGTGCAGATGGGTGCTGTGGGGACAACCAGCCCTCTAGAAATGTGCATCCTGCATTGTGTTATTGCTGAAAAGCTCACAAGGTCCGGCCTGTTAGAGGCCACATGCAGAGGTGATCATGCCAGCACTCCTGTATGTTTTAAGTAATTGGATATTTGCAGAACATTTACTCATTTTAGCTGCAGTTGTTGGACCTGAAGAAATCTATGAATTGAAGCATATGCAGGGAAGGTTTGGGCCCATGTTAAGTGTGATAAACACAAGATCCTTTGTTACAGAAAATCAATGAATCAAGATTGCTGTGGTAGAAACCCCAGTGACTCACAGGTAGTTCATAGCCCCCAAGTGAGAGCTCTAAGTGATTCTGGACCTTTCAGCCAATGGATGTGATACAGCTTCCTCAGTTTCTCAATGTGAATTTTCATGGATTCTACACATCCTGGGGATTAATCCCAAGGTGGAAGCAAAATGGGACCAATCAGAGATCATTAATGTTTTAGTAAAAGCTCCCAGAGAGGAAAATCAGTGAGTTTGTGAGCTTCCTTACAATGGGTCAATGGTGTAAGCTGTTTTCAGCCTTTTTACCTCAGTGCCTTGCTTGTCTGTCTGCTGGCCAGCAAGTGCCCATAGGTGTCTCCAGCTTTGCTGGGGGAAAGCCTCTCCAGCATAGACTTCTTCCGTCAGTTTGCAGCCACCATGAAACCATAGTAGCCAGGATCTCCAGGTGTCTGAAAAGATGCTGGCTGGAAGGCATGTGTATGAGAGGCAAAGCCATCGAATGCAGGGCACTAAAATCTGTCCCAACTTGTCCTCCTCCCCTGAAAGATACTGCAAGGTGTTACAATGCTGCCCAAAATTTCTATTCAAGCTGCTTTAACAAAGTGGTTTCCTTGAAGCCAAGGGCCCATCGTTTTGCATGTAACACGATGTATGTAACATACTTGTTGTATGTAACCACCAGTACTTTGCCTGATAGTTGGGATTTGTGGTGCCTGGGAAATCAGGTAGGGCTTTCTAGGCCATGCCAAGGCAATACCTTACTCTATGTCAAAACCAGGAACTTGCGTGGTCTTTGTTTGGTGGTATGTTAAAACTGTAGGAATGATTCAATGCATTTTTCTACTAGGATTTGAAAGTTAAGTGCCTGTTGTAATGTGTCTGAAACATACAGTTGTGGTGCAATGTGAAACTTGCTGGGGGCTTAAAAGCAAAATCTGTGGCACTTCTCCCAGGGAGCAGGAACATGGAGTGTGTAAATCAAGAGATTTGAGATTAGCAGCATCTCCAAAAAGGTGTTTTAGTAGCTGGGCTTCCTTTTAGCATTTTATTAACATATCAGAGCTTGAAGTCTTCATCATACTTCATCATCATTCCTGCCAAGGAAACACAGACGTGTTTGGTCGGGGGTTCTCCTGTGTCTCTGTCTACACACATATATGCTACTTATCAGCCATTGCTCATCAACGTTTGTGTTTTGAGACTCTGGTTGACAGTGGCCATCCAGGCTGGGCAGAGCACACGGGGAAGGATAGCCCTGCCCTAAGGGTCTTGTGCCCTTACCAAGCAAGGTGACCAGCAAGATATGAATAGTTAACTTTTCTGTTCAACAGAAGTGCCAATTGTGTGCCTGGCTGAGAGCCTGCAGGAACAGCAGCACTGGCGGTGGAAGGGAAACCCACATTTCCCAAGTACCAGACCAGCAGCTCCTCCAAAGATTGCTGGGTTTGCCCGGGTTGCTGTGTGATGCTCAGCTCCTCAAGTGGAGCCTGTGCTGGGGCCAGTGCTTGCTGCAGCTGATGGAGCGTTTTGGAGGTGAGTTGCTCAAGCATGCTTTTCAATGTTTCCTTCTAGGTAACTCTGGATAGTTGTGACTTTGGGTCTGGAGATGGAATTTCAGCTTTAGAAGATTATTTGAAATCATCTATTTATTATTTGGGGTTTTTTTTTCCTAAAATTAACTGTGAAACTGTTTTTACAATTACTATGTGGCTTTGAGGGGTTATTAAGAATTGCCTGCTACCACAATAACATGCAGAAAATGAGTGAAACTGGCATTTTCTATAGCTCTGTGTGCAAAGTTGGTGGCAGAGTCAACCTGTTAAACCTTGTCAACCTCAGGAAAAGAATGTGAATTCAACCCAATTATAATGGTTTTCTGTTTTGTCTGAATTGAGCCTTGATGAAGTTTGTATCATTGCTGTCCCCAGTGCAGCAGAATCAGTAGCCTGTGGCCTCCGCATGCAGAGAGGTGTCCTTGTTGGGTGTAATTGTGGGGAAGACTTCAACCTGCCTGTGCATCTGAGGGTACCATTTCACACAGATGCTTCTTGCCTCCCTGGCACTGCTGCTCTCCAGCATTCCCCATTCTGTGTGGTTTTGGTAAAAGTGTTTTTCCCCACTGCTGGCTCAGAATACGTTCACTCATGGCAACGTTCATATGGTTTGAGTGGTTATTCACCCACCATGCAAATTATCTGTGTGTTTGAGTCCACTTTGAAGCCTCTAGGAAGGGGCAGGGGGGAAGAAACATACACCAAATCATGATCAACCCTGATATGGCATGGTATTGGATAATGGTAATGGTAAACAGATTTTGTTTTATAAGGGTGTCTCTGTCTCATGTTAACAGCTCCCCTTGCCACAGAAAATCGATGCCTTATACTGAAAAACAGATGGGGGCTCAGAATTATTTTGGTTTTGACCATGATGTAAAAACCCACAAGTGTAAAGTAAAGTTTTTCCTTCCACCATACACTACCAGCAGGTCCCATTGTGGAGAGTTTGTGAAGGGTCAGCTCTGCTCAGAGTGTTGAGAAGCAGATGGCTCAGCTTCATAGGCTGCACACAGTGGAAGGGATGGTGGCTCAGTCATTGATGACACTCGGTCCCTTGAGGTCATTTTACAACAGTGTTATTAAGAATATATTTCTGGAAGTTGTGTGTGAAACTGCTATAAGACCGTAGGTGTTGGACAGAGGGGTTTGAAGCAGCAGAACCCTAGGGCTTTGGTTTAACATCAAGCCTGAGATGTGCTGCTACAAGCCCTTGCTGTAAGGTGTATTAGGGATGTGCACTGTAGACAACAGTTATGCCTGGTGAATCATGAGGGTCTGGCAAGCTCTCTAGGGGTGAGAAATCCACCTCACATTTCACAATGCAATATTATAGGCTTTGTGTGGTTGGACGGAATTCAGTAATAGTGGAAACACAGAAAACAATGGCAGGAAGGAGCCTCTGCAGTTAGGGCCAATGGTAGAGATCTCTCACTGCTCAGGACTGGTGCTGCTGAGAAGACTGTGAAGTCTGGGAGCAAGGACAGAGGCTCTGTGCTGAGGGGGGAAGAGCAGGTCTCTAAATTTGGGTGCTCTGTTTTCTGCTGGATAGCAGCAAGCCTGCCTTGAAAAGCTATCAGCTAGTGGGAGGGAAGGTCTTACATGATAGTACATCACTGGAGCTCTGTTGTGACCTCAGTTTGCCTTGGTGATCACCATGCCAAGGACTCAAACTTGTGACTAGGAACTGAGAGACTCACCAGCCCCTTCCCCAGAACAAGCTACCCATCTGGCTCACAAATGCTCTATGTCACCTGCAATGAAGCAGATGGCAGGGGAGGTGTAGGAGGAGATGCTGGAAGCAGTTCCTACTCAGGGCCATGTCAGCCAGCACTATCAGGATAACGTGACTGTGATGACCTGATATAGTGTTTGGGTAGTGCCTAGTGCCATGGAGATGTGATCCACATCCAGGCCTCCTACAGCGATGCACATAAATAACAATGATTAATGGCAAGTTACTGTGCCGAGTGGTCCAAGGGCCCCTTATTGCTGCAGATGAATGGAGTCTTACAGACTCCAGGATTCATAAATCCTGAGTTATTTACTGCAGGCAACCTGTCCTAGGCAGTAAATCATACTTTCATTTACCTGAAGTTAACTTCTTTTTAGAAACAATAGTGTTGCCCATGAGCCTTTTGGAAGATGTATCAGTTTGTGAACTTGTGGCTAATGGATGGTTTGGATGGGTTCCAAGACATCAGGAAATAAGTTGTGCCAGTTCTAAGCTTGAAAAAAAAAGTCAGTATTTAGTAACACTACCCAGAGGCAAGTAGAAAGATGAAGCTACAGACAAGCAGGAAGAAAATATCCTCTCCCCCTGTGCATTACTTACCTCTGGTCTGGGCTGCATCATCAGTCCAGAGAGGTGCAGTGCTGGAAGTTGGAGGGATTATTGCAGAGAGCAGGACACCCTCCAGCTGGATGCAGTGAATTGAGAAAACAAGTCAGGCAAATCAGTGGAACACTTTGATGCCACAAGTCAGGAAGGGGCTAGCGGCTTCAGGCTCAAGGACACAGTAGCATATTTTGCACATTTGAGTTGTATCTGTAGAAAAGCATCTTCCTTGACTTAACCAGGAGCAAAGCAATCTGGCGGTTAAGGGCAGTATTTCTATGGACTGCAGTTGGAAAGGACAATAACTTGTATATGCAAATAGTTATATCTGGAAATCACTTATGTCGGGAGATACAAAAATTTAAAGGCCCAGTTCTTAGATCTTTTGCACCAATAAATTGCTGTGAAACAAAAAGCTGCTGCTGCCTGTACCTGTGGTGCCCACTGATTGCAGGCAACTACTTTAAACTCTGTTCTCTTGGATAATGCACTTTGCAAGATTTGTTTCATTCTGTATGGGAAATGAAATCTGTTGCAAGCACAGCTGCTTTGCTAAATGGATTGAGTGTAGCTATCTGCCTCATGCACTCCTTGGGCTTGATGGAATCTTCTGACGATGTCAAGAGGTGAGAAAAGAAAGGCAAACCACTTGCATTTTGTACCCCTGTGGATAAAGCAGGACATGGTGAACCCATTTCATTCTCAACGTGCATGCAGACTTAAAGCATGTTGCTTGGTGTGTGTTTGTTTTTTCTGTAAAAGCCAGTAGTGTGGGTTTTCTTTCTGCACTTCGCACACAGGTGAGCGATCCCACCAGATAAAGTCATTAGCACTTACACCAAACTGGATTCTTGTAGATCATTTTTGCAGCAGTCCTTTGGGCTTTGCATGGCAGCTAATGAAGTGCTGGGTGAACTGGTGCTCCTTTCACAGCCAAGCTGACAAAATGTGGTGAGAGGTACACATCTGCAGAAGCATGTCTTCTGCACCCTACCCTCGCTAAGAGTTTGGGTAGGATTTGCTCAGTAGTTCTAACTAGGGGAAAAAATGGGTGCATGATGGCTTAAAGGCGGACGTGCTTGCCTTTCATTTGGTATTTCAGTGACCTAATTCAGAATATCTTTTTTCTTTTATCACTGAAAAGGGTTTAAGTTGGAACCTGGTTTTGCTTCAGATTTGTGGGGATTTGTGGGTTGTATACACCAGGAGAGCACTTCCTTCCTTCCAGAGCTGTAGTTATCTCAGCTTTCTGAATGCCTGTTTTCTTTCCCATTCTTTGGGTACCATGTCTATACAGACTTCAAGTGCTTCAAACCCTCAGTGGTTTGCTACTTGGGTTTTTATCATCTTATACACTGTAATCTTTCCAGCAGTTGCACTGAAACCTCTCTGTTTCAAGTGTAACCAACTGTGAATTATAACCCAGAAGCACATGAAAAGACCCTGTATATAGAAAGAGACAATTTTTGATACACCACAAGCAGCAAAGTAGATTTGCATTAGTGGAATTCCTTGTAATACAGCTATTAATTGTCATGGTACAGATCTAAGTACACAGAGCCCAAATTGGATAGGTGTTAAGGATGTTAACAGAGGGTATGGTGAGCATGAATTATTAATGATCAGCTCTACCTAGAAACCTTGCTAGTCTGGGCTGTTGTGCAGTGTATTGTGTCCCATGTGGTGGAACATGCTTGTGAGGTGGGCCGATGCCAACCTTATGAAGTTTAACCAAATCAAGTGCAAGGTCCTACACCTGGGTCAGGGCAATCTGAGGCACAGCTACAGGTTGGGCAGAGAAGAGATTCAGAGCAGCCCTGCAGAGAAGGACTTGTTGATGAGAAGCTTGACATGAGCCGGCTTCAGTGTGCGCTTGCAGCCCAGAAAGCCAACTGTATCCTGGGCTGCATCAAAAGAAGCATGACCAGCAGGTCAAAGGAGGTGATCCTGCCCCTCTACTCTGCTCTCGTGAGACCTCACTTGGAGTATTGTGTCCAGTTCTGGTGTCCTCAACATAAAAAGGACATGGAGCTGTTGGAGCAAGTCCAGAGGAGGCCACGAGGATGATCAGGGGCTGGAGCACCTCCCGTATGAAGACAGGCTGAGAAAGTTGGGGCTGTTCAGCCTGGAGAAGAGAAGGCTGCGTGGAGACCTCATAGGAGCCTTCCGGTATCTGAAGAGGGCTATAAGGATGCTGGAGAGGGACTCTTCGTTAGGGACTGTAGCAATAGGAGAACAGGTAAGGGGTTCAAACGGAAACAGGGGAAGTTTAGATTAGATATAAGGAAGAAGTTCTTTACAGTGAGGGTGGTGAGGCACTTGCATAGGTTGCCCAAAGAAGTGATAAATGCTCTGTTCCTGGCAGTGTTCAAGGCCAGGCTGGACAGAGCCTTGGGTGACATAGTTTAGTGCGAGGTGTCCCTGCTCATGGCAGGGGGGTTGGAACTAGATGATCCTAAGGTCCTTTCCAAGCCAAACCATTCTATATGATTCTGTATGAATTTCCTGTGTAGCCTGGAGATGTGTCTGAAAGGAAAAATCTGACCAAGTGTCACTGTTGAAACTTAAACAACCTCTCCTTTGTCCTGGGAAAAATCAGACAGCTCCTAAGGAAGGTGTGAATGGCTGAGTCTGAGCTTGTGCATGCTGCTGGGCCCTACCACCATAGAGGCACATCCTGGAGGTCTGCTCTGCCTCCCTGCTCTGCCAGACGAGAACATCGCTGCAGGGTAGCCTTGCCCAAGTGATTTCCGTCTGTCAAACAGTCCAAATGCATTTCCCCTTGGCCAGCAATTTCTGAGAATTCATCAGCGTGGTCAATAGAGGGGGTTTCACCCCGTCGCGTGTGGTTTCGCAGTCATTGTTTCATGAGCTCAGCCCTGAGTCATTTAGGGTTTCTTCAGAGCGTTTGTGTCCCAGTGGCCTGGCAGGCATGTGGGCGTTGTTCTGGGAATGGTGCAATCCAGCTCTCTTTCCATGCTCCTGCTGTTGTGTGTGCTAAAGTGGTGTCCTGAGGCCATGAACTTGGTGGAGACCCACCTCGTTAGAGGCACTGTCCCTGCAATGCTGAATTAATGGGTTTTTTTCCAGAAGTTATTAACAAGGAAGGATAAGACAAAGGGGAATGTGTCCTTTCCCCCTTATACATAGCAAAAGGAGGAGAATACCCCTCTTCCTATAGGTGTGCTCATCTGTCTTAGGGGAAATAACTCATATCCTGATGGCATGGGTTGCACCGATAGAAGTTGTTAGTACCACTTCACCTTGGTCTCCTTCCAGTGTGAGAAAAGGTGCAGCAGCAGAGGCAGCCTGAATGCAGTACAGGCAGGTGAGGTTGTGCTGGATGAGGTGAACCTCTGTTGAAGGAATGCACTTCTCCATCTGAAAAGAAGACCCAAAATGCCTTTCCCAACCCACACAGGAAGGTGAGGGCAGCACCGTTGTCCTAAGCCCCTTCTTTCTTTCCCTGCTGACTGATGAGTTTCATTGGACTCAGTTTTCACACCAAAGTAAATTAAAGCTAAAGCAAACATAACAGCAGGGAAAGGACCCTTCATCTCACAGCACAGTTTCCCTGCAGAGAGATATTTTGGACAATTTTGTTTCTTTATTTCTTAATTAGAAATAATGATGTGTTTTTCAGGTCAAGACCTCCTTTGCTGTGAAATATTAGGCTGATTTTGACAGTGTAACTAAAAATAGGCGTGTGCACACACGTGTGTATGCGTGCACATGCACTAGCGGGCTAAACATGCAATGATCTTTGCTTAATTATGACCATATTTTCCTCGGGGTGGGGAGGGAGAAGCGCCTTTGCCTCCAGTTACTTGTTTTTCAAGTAAATAGAGAGAAGAAGTTTTCTGAAGAACAGATGGGCTGGAATGAGGAATAGAAATATTTTCAGTCAAAGAGGGGCCAGATGATGTAATAAGCCACAGGAACAAAGTTCAGTTATTTTATGCTCTCATCCAGGCCTCGGAGCAAAAATGCCTCTGTTGTTAATTTCGGATTCATCTGCTTTTGAAGGCTGGCTCTGTATTAAATGCTGTTACAATACACACGGAGCTAAGCTGAGCAAATAGCCATTGAGCAATGATGGAGGAATATATTTGTCAGCACTGGAAGCATTTGGGTACTGTTTGCACTGCATATGATAGGCCAGATTTGCATTTGATTGTTCTGGAGGGAGATGGGTGTACCTTGAATAACCTTACTGGAGATCCTTAAAATTTGCATCTGCTTGACTGATGTTGCCTTTTGAGGTCTGGCATTTGAGGGCTCAATAGTGGCTCACAAATACTTCTGCAAGTATGGCTAGGTCTTACATTGGTGACTATACTCTCCTGCTTCACTTGCATGTGTAGCTCCTATTGGTGGGGGCTTGTAGATGTGCATGTCCCCCCCTGCTTGGGCTGTTAGGGACCTCTTCATGCTTCTGTGGGCAAACCAGGAAGAAGCAGGCATGACACCTGCTCTGTGAGGTCAACCACTTTGGTCATGTTGGTTATCATCACTGTAGCCTTTGAGAGAACTACTAATGAAATGCTTGTTGTCATCCTGAGTTGTAGACCCTTCAGGCAAGGTTGTCAACAGACTTGGTTTGTGTCCCACCAGGCAGAAGGTAGGACAAGGCCAAGACAGAGAAAGAGGAGGAGAAAAGGATGGGGATCCTGCTTAGGAACTCAGTGTAATTTGGTACTTCCAGTGATGAAGTATGACTGTGAGAGTTAAAAATATGGTAATTGGAGCTGTTGATGATGATCACTTAGCACTCAAGCTGGTCAAGCAGCAGCTCCTGGGGGAACCTGAGCAGGTTTCACTTCTTTTACTTCAGAGCCACGGAGCTGAGATGTAGCTCTGTGGAGTGCTGGTGTCCCAAGAGCTGGCTAGGAGGAGCACAATAGTGGTATTGCAATAGAAAGATGCTGTAGAGGTGCAGAAACTCTTGCAGTGGGTCTAAGCGCTGAGATTTTACCAATCAAAGATGTTTTCAGAGAAAGGTGGGGAAAGTGTGTCATAATCACCTGGTAGAGAAAATAAGAAATGCTGCAAAAGATCACAGGAAAGACTGTATATGAAATGTGGGGCTCGGGGTGGCCATGTACCTGCAGAAGCGTTCGCTTGCTGCCTCTACAAAGGTACTTTTCAGGACTCAACTTATATTTCCGTTGGAACAATTCGTGCTGTTTGTTTCAGTATCGATCGAATTGGTGCCAGTAGCTTGTGCCGCACTACACACTAGTCATGGTTACGTTCTGGTTAACTCCTTTCAGAGACAACAGTGTTGCCCATGAATCAAGCAGAGCAATTTATTTGCTAAGAGAAGCCTAATGGATGGTTTGGACAGCCTCCAAAAGCGCAGCTCTCCCTGTCTGAACAGCCTGAAACGTTTCAGCACTTGAGAACAAAATCCAGAGATGGGCATGGCTGAGACTGCGCAGAACACTGATGGACGAAGATTGCTTTTTCCTTTCTCTGCTTCCTCGGTGTTGCAGGGAGACTTGACTCCTAAGGGAGGATTTGGGAATTCAAATCCAGCCCAAATGCCATTCCCCCAGGTCCATGGGTTTTACCTTCTAAACTTTGAGGGTTAGAAACCTTCTGAGAAGCATTGTGATGCCTTACAGGTGCCACGTGTCCTGGGTCCCTATGTGGCTTTACTTTTGTTTCTTTGAATTAGCATGTCCTAAAGTCTGAAGTGGCAGTGAGAGCTGAAAAAAATCAGGAAGCAGGGCAGTGTTAGACGCAGCTGAAGGGAGGTTTGGATTGATACAGGGTGGGTTTAGCTGTGATTACAAAAATAAAAAAAGTCCAGTAAAGGTTAGCCTGAAAATGTACTTTTGAGAGCTTTAGGGTGTGATGGGTTGATCCCAACCAGCAGCTAAACATTCGCCTCTCCAGCTGCTCCCTCCCCTGCCCCAGTGGGATGGGGAAGAGGATTGAAAAGCAAAAGTGAGAAAAAACTCTTGGGTCAACATAAAGATAGTTTAATAAGGGAAACAAAAAGAGAGAGACACACACATGACACAAGTGCTGCAGAAGCAGTCATTCACCTTCCATCAGCAGACCAGTGTCCATCCATTGTCTGAGCAACAGCTACCTTGGAAAGACAAACCCACGCTTTGGTCCCACCTATGTCCCCTCACAGCCCCAGCCCCTGCCCCAGCCTATTTACTGGTTGGGTAGAGTGAGAAACAAGGAAGGTCTTAATGTTCTGCAAGCACTGTTCAGCAGAAGCTAGAACACTGGTGTGTTATCAACACTGATGAAGCCACAAATCTGAAACATAGCACCATATGGGCTGCTAGGGAGTAAATTAGCTCCATCCCATCCATATCCTATGCATAGGAGGTTGGAAGGGACAAGGCTTTGTCAGGTGCATGTCTTGAAGTCAGCTGGAGCTGGGGAGCAGAAGTAAGGGACTATGTAATGCTGCCCAAAAGGGCAGTAGGAAAACACTATTAACTGCAGGCCTGGACACAAAGCCAGTTTCAGGAATTCCAGCAGTGGTTTTGTTTGGTGATAGTCACCAGTGGTACATGGCACAAAATAGGAGATAGAAAACCGATATGTTAGTGCATGAGTTGAGGATGGAGGATGTTTGGGTGACTGCAGTAGCATTTGCTTCTGAAGGCCACAGTGGGCGACAGCTTCCAGGATCAGTTTGCATTGCTCTTCTGCCTGGACAAAGAGGTGCTGTCAGCCAGCAGAGAATAATGCTTTGTAAGAGAATGAAACCTGGTGTTTTCTAAGGTCCTACAGGTGGGTTATTTCCTATGGAGCTCATTTTTTATCTGGGAGGGTTGGCGTGGGAAATGTCAGTTCAAGAGGCTGTTTGTGGAGCATGCACTGTCCCTTTCTGGCAACACAGCTTGAGTTTGTCCAGATGATACATATGTTTGCAGGGGTACAGTATGTAAGCACACTGGGCAGCAAGGCAACATGGGGCTGTGGTTCCTTCATGTGCTGCTGTTAGGAGAGGACGTGCTGTGAGTAATGAGAGAGCTTGAGAATTCTCTTGGCCAAAGGGCAGAGAATTTCTTCTGTGTCCATTCTGTGTCATAGCCACCAATTCCTGAGTTAGTGCTGGCTGGTGGGGGCGTCTCATCTTAGATATTGTCATAATTGGGCAGTAATGGTCACGTTTCGTTGCATAGTTTTGTTAGAAAAATGCCAAGTGGATACAAAGTGGTTCCAAACCAGAACACAGCAGTGACAGTTGTGTGATGTTGCAGTAGGACAATGTATTCCAGTGGAGAAATCCTTACTCAGACGTTATATAGGCTCCTTAGAAGTCAAGATGTATCTGCTGCTCCATCCTTTGGCTGCAGACAGAAAAGACCCTCATATGCTTAGTGTAGATTCCGTGGAAGGAGACAGATAGCACTGGCAGAAGTGCACGTAAACAGAAAATACATACAGGAGAAGAAGCAGGTTTGTGCTACGAAGTCTTGAATAGCTGCCAAAAAGCCGATCTGTGTATTTAATCACTTGGAGGAATCCCAGAGCCTGTGTGGTGCAGTGAGGGTCCCTTGAGATGGAAGCATTACTGCCTGTAAGTAATATTCCTGTTTACTCCCACTGATGCTTTATGTAACAATCCTGCTCTGCCCCTGACTGCCTGTCAGAGCTGAAATAACTTTCCTTCTGATGGATGTCCTCATGCTGGAGGGGAATTATGGGGGTTTTCGGTATGAAATGGCCAGGAGCAAGAACAGGTATTCTCTTCCGACTGTCTTCTAGAGCAGTGAGGAGGCTTGAAAGGGGGATGGTGAAGATCCAGGCACTGAGCACTGCATTTATTTGTCCTGGATGTTTCTTTACCAGCAGTAAGCATTATGAGAACAAGAGTCTTTTACTCTGGGAGAGAGACTCCATGATCACTCAATTGCTTCTGGGAGTTTTCTCATTAAAATACAAAGTAGAAATCCTAAAATAATAACTGCTATTTTCTGACTTCCTTGCTGTGTTGTATTTCCATTAAGTTGTGGAAGGCAAGGAAGATGATGCAAAGGCAAATGTCCGACTGTGTTCATAGTATTGAAGAAATGATGATTATATTCCAGCCACCCTCAACCTAAACCCCAAATCAACCACTCACATAGCAGCAGCAGATGGAGGGATATTTAAATTGACTTGAATAATTTAAAAAATATAACCCCTTTTAGTCCCTATCTGCAGATATTGCTGTGTGATTTTTCCACTTCTGTGAGAAGTAGAAGAGGCAGCACTGCTGGAGAAATGCTGTGGTTCAGTGCTCCAGGGGACCACTGTGTTGTAGAGTAGGACATGAAACTTACAGCAGCATCTCAAAACGGTTCAGGGTGTCAGCAAACAAGTTCTGTCAGGAAAGCTGCTTTGAGGATGCAGCAAGCTAATCTTCCAGGACTTGCTGAGGACATGGCTCAGCTTGCATTTAACGAACAGCAAAGTTGTGGTAGAGAGCTAGGCTCTGATTCTTTTCAAATCTTCTACCGTGTTCTTAAGATTTACCAGGACAAAACTCACCCTGAATTGTTCTGAGCCATCTCCCTTGGCTGTTAAGTAGAGGAAGAGAAGCAGCAGCTAAAGCTTGACCTTGTTTAGAAGAACTCTAATTATTTATGTCCTTTCTATGGACTGCTGCTGCCAACAGCTGTCTCTCACTTTGCGGTTGTGGGTCCCACTGCCTGCTGCTGATGTGTGTTCAGCTGGGCAAATATCTCATGCCATATTCCATGAATATATTCTCTTGATCAGAAATGAAGACTTTTTTTCAGCTGTGCTTTACTCTTCATCTGCACTGTCTCCCTCCATCCACCATATCCCCACCAGTTAGACCTACAGCTTGCTTTTTCTCAAGACTAATGTGTCCTGAAAATGCAGTTACTTTTCATTTTATGCATCTGACTGGACACCTGTTGTCATGTTTTCACCCCCCTTCCCCAACTCTTCCCAGTGGGCTGTTTTGAGATGTGTCAAGGAATAAACCCGAGTTGCATTCATCTATTCCAAAAAATCTGGGGTCTTGGCTACACTGTGAACACCTGCGCAAAACAGGACACCAAAGGCTGTTACCCCCACCAAATGCTTCCTCACTGGGACATCGCTGTGTTTTGTACTGTCAGAATGTAAGGGAAAAAGTACACCTTTTGAATGGACACAGTTATACAGCACAACACAAGTTATCCTTGTTTAAAATAAAAAGGTGGGGGTGGGTTGCTGGTATAAGTGTATCTACGCATGGGATTGTTGCCAGCACAGCTCCATCGGTGAAGGATCACACCTCTTCATATTCCTGCCTCACAGAGCTGTGCTGGCAGAAATGCTTCTGTCTACGTCACTGGTTGTTGCCACAGTTTTCCATTTAAAAGGACTCTGCTGATGGGAAGTAGGGAGAGCGAAAGACCTGGCGTGAATTCCTCCGCTTCACCCACAGAATAGCTCCCGTGGGAGAGGAGAGACTAATAAATGGGGTGTGAGTTTGAGATACTGGTCCCCTGACAAAAATACGCATTGGCTGAAATGGTGTGAATCCAGGCTGCTCTTGTCTCTCTGGTACTATCTCAGTTACATGATTCTCATTACAGCTGGAGCGCAGCCATGCAAGTTTGATCCTCGGTGGGAGAAGAGACACATTGTGTGGTCCCAGCTCTCTAGGGCAATCCTGAAATTCATCCTTGCTTCAAGGCTGCATTGTCTGTTTCAAGCTTGCCAGTGGCCACCTGACTTTGTTGAATTCAGCAGAATCAAAGAAATCACCTGCAAAATCACCCAGTGACACAGGTTCCCATTGAAAAGGCATCTGGGCCTGAGCTTGCTTTGGATACATGTTAATTCTCCATATTTTCTTTTAATGTCTTCATGGTTGTGCTGAGGTAGTCCTACACTAAGTGCAGAATAAGGCCTGCTACTGCCCTAGACAGCTAAGAGTCGGGAACCACACTGAGTGGATCACTGATGTACAACTGAAAGTATCAGCAAAGTGGTCTTGTTCTCCAACTCCCTTCACCATACGGACAAATCCATAGTGTTACAAAGTCCTTCTTATCTTCTTTCGCATCCTGACATGGACTGTTTGCTCTCGAGCACATAGGCTGGGAGGTCGTTGTCCATGTTATCTTCAGGGGAGACATTTTTCTGCTGCCATGTCCCAGGTTCAGGCCTGGAGCACTAGGATCTTGAGCCATTTTTTCCTTATTATTATCCACACTGGTATCTAAACCTTTTCTTTGATGCTGCCAAGATCCTGGTGCCAGAGAAGCTTTGCTGCAGTTGCTTCCATAGTTAAGACAATGAAAATTGTGAAGTCTTTTCCTTGGTTTCATTGACATACCAAAGTGTTCCCCAAATACTCGTATTCTTGCACTTGAGGAAGGTCTAATGCTGTATAAGGTCAGTGCGTTCAACTTGTATCTCAGGTTTCATTGCAGAAGTTTGGTATTCGATTAATTCCAGTTCAGATGCCTATAAAATTCCCAATATGCTAATGTCCTGAATTTGGCAGAAATGGACTGGAAATCTCAGTAGAGCAGGCTTTTATGTGCTGTGTCCCTGACTTCCCTTCCAAATAAGCTATCTTCAAAATACTTTATGCTAATACTCTTGGGATTTTTGCTTTTTTATTCTTGCCTTTCCCCAGAAAAGGAGGAAAAGAAAAAAAGCTGGAGAATGACAAATGCAAAAATAATTTGGATAAGTGAATTTTTTTCCAACCTCCTGCACAGGTTTGCTTCGGATCAAAGTTTGGGTTATTCCCCAGTGCCTGAGGTTTTTTATTTTCCACACTTGCAGCACAGAGAATGATGGAACTAGTATGAAGTGATGCCAGTGCCTGTTTGGACATCACTTGGATCCATAAAAATGCACTCACTGTTTTCCAAGTATAAAAAGCCAAAAGAAACCACCTTGAGGTACCATGTGATGTTATTTGCTTTGACCCAGGATAACTCAAATGAAAGGTCTCTCTGAACACAGGGTGTTCAAAATCATCCCACTTCTTTACAGGTATGTGTGAGGAAGGAAATGTGGTGTTTACAGGGGCACGCTGAACTTCAGCTTGTGTATTTGCCTCTGTGCATCCAGACAGAATTTCCTGAGTGAAATTGGTTTGGTTGCTCTAGTCCAACTTTTAAAGGTGAGCAAACAGAGTGCTCTTCTCCCGGATTACACAAATTGAATCTTTTGTTGGAAATGTCAGTAAGCAGAGCAAGGGCTGGGAGGCTCCTTCCAGACAGGCTCACTGGTCAAGTGAAGTCTCCCAGGTTGATTTTGAGGGAGGCTGTTGGGGCTCTGTGGGGTGCTGCTGCAGCTGGTTGTAGCTGCACACAACTGTGGTGTGTGTACTTTGAACATAAAAATGAAGTGGAGCTGGTATTATTTCTAGCTCTTCATATGGACTATTCTTGTCCACAAGGCTCTTGAGTACCTGTGCAGTTTGGGACTGAGGAAGCCAGGACAGTTTGAGGCTGGACTACGGGTACCAGTATTGATGAGCAGTGCTCAGCTGGATTAAAACCTCAGAGCTGCTTTGTGCTTCATCTTGCCTGAAACGGGAATCGCAGAATAGTTTGTGTGGGAACAGCACCACTTGGAATCAGCACTTTGTGCAAATACTGGGCTGTGATATGAAATTACAGGACTGTGATGTGAAGGGAGAAAAGATCTCCACAAGCAAGGTGTGCACCAGTAGGAATGGTATGATTATACACATGAGCATGTTGGACATCTATGAAACAAGTATATAGGTCATGTGAATTGAAACAGAGGAAAACCAGAGCACATAGACAGCTACACCAGGAGGGGAAGGCCAGTGCAGTCTTAGGTATGACGTTCTCTCCATCAGCTCCTGGTGGAGTTTTAAGTGGCAGTCACTGAAGATGGGATGCTCTTGCTTATCCTCTGTGCAGCCTGGGAGCACAGTCCCAAGTGCGAACTCAGCTTCCATCTTTGATATGTAAGAACAAGCTCTGATGTCATTGCACAGGCTTGACGACTTCATCAGCTGTGATCAGAGCCTCCCTTGGCTCTGTATTAACATAGCCAGCATTTGCAAAAGCAAGGTATCATGCAGATAGCTTCAACTTGCATGTGGGCACCTGTGCACAGAGGAATGTCTGTCTCTCCAGGCTGGCCAAGTCCCAGTCTCAACTGACAGGTTATTCTTCTAGTTTAAAAATTGCATCACCCGTCCCTTGTCCAGCCGGAGAAGAAACATCTCTCATCCTCACTGCAGTCTTTTACAGGATTGCTTATCCTCTACCATCCTTTGTGCTGCCCTACACGTGACTCTGGCTTTAATCTGGCCTTGCTTGAACAGTCTGTTTTTCTCATGGACATGGATGGTAGGGGGCTGGGAGCAAATGCCAAAGCTGAGCATTTCTGAGTGTGAACATGTGAAAATCATTCTGTGTTCAGGGGTGCTCGCTGTACCTGTTACTGAAGCTTGAAACAATTCCAGCTCTGGCCTGTTGCAGATAAAGGTGTCTAGTCTAATTGCTGTTCCCTTCTGCAGGGATTACTTCTCCCTGGTGTGCTGGGACTCACATCTGGTGACACTTACCCCGTTTAATCCCTGCTAGGGGAGGGGCTCCCCAGGCAGCCATCTGTGCTCTGCCTACCTTGACGTTGCCTTGTATCCCTTTGTGACTGAATGAAATAGGGAGGATTAAAAGCAGGAGGCATATGTCTGTGGAATGGCAGGTCACTCTTATAGCAGCAGGGGAGGTCTAGTTAGATTGAGTTTTTGGCTTTTAAATGAAAGAGGCACTAAGTTGCTGCTTGGTACAGAAGCCATTAATTAGCAGTCAGTATCTCACTGGCCCAAATTCAAGGCTTTGCCTGTCTGGTACGCACCAAATTGCTCAGATACCTTTGTGTGCATTGGAAGCATAGACCCTTGGCTCTCTTTTTATTATTATTATTTAATTTTTAATTTTATTCTTTTTATCCCAAGCTGTGGGAGCATTTGGGTTTAGACCTGGAGGGTCCTTACTTGCAATTGCTACTTGTAATGCAAACAGCAATCCTCAGGCACTCGCCTGGCACCCATGTGGGTAAATAGCTAAATCCAGTGTCCTCTGCTGTCTGTGCACTAGGGCGTACTCCCAAGTGTTCATAGCCTATTTTACAACCACTATTTCTTCTAAACTTAGCAGAGCATACACTTTGTTAGGAACTGTTCCTGTGCCAAGTTTCAGGTTTCAAAGTATTGCCATTTTTGAGCTATTCCCTACTTCTTTCCTTCTGTGTGTCTCCCTCACACTGGCACACAAAACTTTCTTTTTAATGTAGAAAAACTATATTTTTTTTCCACACATTTGTAACTTAAAACATCTGAAGAGGTTTTGCTCCAGGTTTATATTTAAAAGAAATAATGAAAGCCAACACTGGCAGAGAAAGCAGTGTGAAAAGTTGCAGCTCAGAAAATTCAGGAACTTTATGGGCATTTCCAGAGGAGAACCAAAATGGAAGTCCTTGCAGCCAGCCTTAGCAGGAATCCATGTGTGATAGTGAGATTATAGCTGCTGTAGCACAGAGTAGTACTCCTGTTTGGGCAACTTAATGTGCTTTATAAAGCAACAAGAAGGACTTGCTGGCAGTCCAGTCAGTTGTTGTGATCCAGCATCTTCAAAAGCACTGTGAAGGCTGAGCATTTATGTATTTGAAGATCTAACTGGGAGGGCTCTGCTGTGAATTTCTGGCCTGTGAGCAGCTACAATCATCTGGGCTTTCCTCATACTAGCATGAAGTCAGCAGCCTTTTGGACAACTCCACCTGTCCTGGTGGAGTCTTCCACCATACGCTGACATCATGAGGTTTATTTCCTGGCTGTCCCCCCTAAACTGGTATAATATAGGCTGGGTCTATAGAGGCTGGTAGGCTCAATTTAAATCTATGTTTCAGAGGAGTGCTCTTAATTTATGTCTAGACATAGCGTAGATATTTCTACGTATCACTCTGAGGCATGGCACTAGGTTTTGATAACCATGTGGCTGTTGGTCAAGGCAACGAGCTAGACTTTGGTTTTTATCAGAAAGAGAAGTTTCTCCACTTTAACATCCCAAGAGCCAGATGCTGCCATCTCCTGCAGATTCTGCTCCACTCCCACCTTGTCCTCTGAAGCCCCCCCAGCAACTGTTTTATGAGTAAGGACAGACACGTGGGTTTCAAATTGTGCACATCTTTTGTGGATTTGCTGTGCTCCATCACAAAGTTGCTCTTTCATCCACCACACAGTTGGCTATGTGGCAGAAAGCATGAGATCTGTCAGACAGGACTTAGGAAATAGTTCTTGGACTAGGACATACATCTTCTGCATGCTTCTTATGTAACAGAAAGGGTTTTCAGCTATAATCTAGAATGCTGAGACAAGGGTAACAACTGAGCATCTCACAGATATAATGCTCCTATATGGCCCTAGTTTTTGACATCTCAAACTTCCCAAATTACTTCCTGTGGCACTGTTAAGGCTTTTGTGAATCCAGAGTTGCGGATTTATTGGCATGTACAAGGATTTGAGATGCTTCACAGTTAATCCTGGCTGCAATGACAACTACAATGAGATGTGGCTCTGAATCAAAGCCACAAGTTGGCCAGCCTTCTCTTTGGGGACATTCTTGCCTGTTTCCAGATCCAGTTGTTATGTCTGGCTTGAATCTTTGTGATCCTGTAAATTAAGTTCTTAGATCTGAACACTGCAGGAATCTGTAAAAATGTAGAAACAGAGTAGGATCTAAACGGGCCTAGTTTAACCTTATCTTTTTGTCTAAACATGCTTCGGCTAGGAAATTCTGGGACCAAATTGTAGGTTCACTGCCCAGAAAGGGATGATTTAACATTTCATCTTTAGGCCTGGCAGGATTCGTTCTGGTGCAGCCCATCTATTATGCACAACCATGAAAGATCCTGTCTGCTTTCCATAAAAATCTTCTTCAGCTTGGGACTGTTTCAGACTTTTGGCCTTTGAAGTATTTGTACATTTAAAACAATCTGCTGCTTTTCTTTAAACCAACCTTTTTTGGTGTGTTTCTCAGTTTCTTACTGCTTCAAGTTGTGCGTGGGCACCGTATTTAAGAAAAAAGGAAAATCCAATGATATTGTTATCACCATTGACAAATTCCTAGAAGCGGTGCCATGGTGTAGTAAACGCTGTGGAAACCCAATGTAACAAAATGTTCTTTCATTTACCACCTACCACAACACAAAGCTGTATTTTTGAGTGTGAATACTGCCGTGTACCATACACAGCATGCAGCTTCTGTGGCAGCCTGATGAAATGCTACATGTTGTTATTTCTATGCTTGCATCTTTGGGACATGCCAGGTTAGATACAGGAGGTTTCTTCGTGACTTAGCGTCCATAAATGGCCTTATTTGGTTTGGCTTCTTTGCCAGTTGACATCTGCCTCTTGCTAATTATGCACAGATTAAAAGGTGATCACCCAGCTATTTATCTTTGCGATACAGGTGGTGGTGCCAGGCAGTGTGTGCTTAACAAGCTGGGAGAGCAGGGAGCCTCTCGTCCCACACCAGTCACCTTTGGTCACCATGCCCACCACACAGCTCTATTTCTACTCATTAAATATACTTAATAAATAAATAGCACCTTCTAAACACGTAGGTGGGTTGTCTAGCACGGCACTGGCCCTTCCAAACACACTCTGAAGTCAAAATTGTCTGTTCAGCTTGGCCAGGATTTATCATTAGAGCCGTATGGGCTAGAAAGCATATTTGTGGCCGGCGTGCCAGCTTTCCTGAATGGCCCGCAGTGTATTATCCCTCTTTCCTTGGTGGGAGGAGCTGCCAAAAATAGCAAGCCAAGAATTTGTCCATGTTATTTCTGGGATTGCACCAGGAATTGACATCAGGAGGGGGAAAGGAGAGAAAAAGCAAGCAGTGTGAGAAGTTTAGGGTCCATGGTTGTTTGGGTTTGCAGTCTGCCTTGGGGCTGCATGGAAGGGTCTGGTAGCCACCTCCTGTGCGAGTGTGCTCCCATGTGCAAGACTCTTCAGGTCCTGGGTGGCTTGAACAAGGTGACTCAAACCTCTGCTCTCTGTTAGGGCAAACCTGCTTGGCGCAGCATCAGGCTAACCAGAGAGTCCATTTTGTGGTCCCATGGAGCAATAGTGCCCCCGCAACAGTTGTGGCACTGTGTGAGGAGTGGAGTATTAGTTCCTGCAGCCGTGAAAAGGCATGAATGAGCCCCAGCTGAATCAGCCTTCACAAAAGCCTATGAATCAAGCTGTGGCTTCCCTGTCGTAAGGGTTGTTTGTGCTGTAGGAGACATCACTGCCGTGGACAGCTGGTTGGGATCCCAGGGATGGGGATGGAGATGCTGAGCATGCTGCTGCTGCTGCAGCATCCAGACCCAGGTGGCCCTTATGCCATGGGGTTGTTTCTGAGGCAGCTTGAATGATCCTCCCAGTAGAAAATTTTTGCTTGTTGCTAATCAGCAAAAGGAAGATTGAAGGTAATACTATGTTGGTCCTACCTGGTATTTTCTGTGCTGTGTTGCCCCTTCCTTTCTTGACGCCTCTTTGTTTTCAGCACATACCCATTGGAGCAGCCACAATTAGCATCCTAGCCTGCACCCACAGCAACTTCCCTTTCAGTAGCAAAGTGGCTCTGCACTAGCTTTGGCACGTGCTGCCAACTTGCTTGGGAAAAGGGTAGGGGATGTATAGGAAGCTGAGGCTGAATGATGAAATGCTGGGGGAAAAACAGGGTGTTCTTGTTGGAGAGAGAAGTGAAAGATGGTCATGGAGAGGAGGGAGGAACTTGAGCAGTTGTGTTGACAGTGTAGGAACACTGCTGCAAATGAGTGTTAAATCAGGCTTCATTAGTGTTGCTACTGAAATAATCACTTTGTTAGCCCAAATGGATTCATACGAGTATGTCATATGAATTGCGGAAGAGATCAGAGCTGCCTCTGTATGCTAACGAAAGATCTGTCTCCCTGCAACACAGGCTGTGAGCCAACTCTTTGGCCTGTGATGGAACTAACTGGGTATCCAAGTCCTGGGTTCAGTGGCACTGGCCTCATAAGGGCCTATTTAGCTGCCTGACTTATCTCCAAATAGCTGTTTGTTCACTGCCTGCCTTTGCATTCACCATTATCTTTACTTAATAGTGCATCATACTACAATGAAGAGGCTACTGAGTGTAAGTCCTAGGGAATGAATAAATTTCTGTGTTGTCTATTATGGGGCAGGAGGAAAAAGAGTTCAGTTGCAGCTTTGGTCTACCCTTGCTTCTCCAAAATTTGTCATGCTCTCGAAGTTGGTCCATGTGCTACATCAGTGGCAGTTTGAACATCCTGGGCGTACCACCAGCATTTACCAATGCAGAGAAAATATGAAATGCATGTACTTGTTTGACTACGGTGATTAATGACATTATACGGACTTCCATTTTAGCGAAGGCCACATCTGGAGCTCAGCACTGGTGCTGCCATGGTGGGAGATCCATCCTGCTTTGCAGAGCTGGAAGTCTAACCAGAGAAGCCAGATGAAGGACAATGGTGAGGGAGGAAGGGGAAAAGGTTCCAAGACCTTTTGTAAATGTAAAGGCTCCAAGACCTAAAACCACCTTCTCCAAGTCCTGCCTAAGGAGGCAAGCAGGGCTGGGAGCATGAATTAGGAGCCCTTTTTCAGAGTCCTCAGGGAAAATATTCTAGGCAAAATCTATCCTGGAGGTTGAGGTTCTGGATAATGCCAGCTCCTCCTATAATCCTGTCTTTTGCCATAGTTAGTCCTGCTAGGATCTGACAAACCAGCTACAGAGCAGGGGAACAGCCCTCACCATAATGAAGGGGGGTTCAGCATCTGACACTAATTCAGCAAAAATGAGTCTTGGCTGCAATAGGTAATGGGAGCAGAACACCATAGTTTCACCTGCACCTTCTCCCTGAAAAAGTCACTTTCACCCATCATCCCCTTTTTGTTTCCTCAATGAATCAGAAATCAGCAAAGCACCTTGGTTTAGCACTTGCAAAACAATGCACTGAGTGCTTTTTATTCGAAGTAACGTTACAGTTCAAAATGTGCTTGATCTTTATTTCTGTTTAGAATGGCTTGAGTGAAGTATTTCACCCAAATGGGATTTTTTTTTCAGAGAAGAGTCCTGGGTATCACTCTACTGATTATTTGATCATTTTTAAGATCTCCTGGAAATGGCAGCTGGCCTTTGCCAGGTAAAAAAAGGATGCTTTAAAGGCACCAACCAGTACAGTCAAGGAGTATACTGTTGTTTGTTGTTTAACTCCCCTCTGGTCTGGTATTTAAAGGGTCATGTAGAGATGTGTGGACGTTTCAACAACTTGAAAACAATGCAGTAGGTTTTAAAATTTCACCAAATTAATTATTGCAGTGAAAAAACATTCATAATCATAAACCTGTAACTGGGTCATGTGCCAATTACAGGAATAAAAGAGTTGTGAGGCAGAACATGCCCCATGTATTAAACTCAGCAGGATTATTTGATTAATGTATTGGTGTCATTCCCACTAATGGCGCACAAACAAAGCTGCTGGAGGTGGCCTGGAAAAATGGTTTCATAGTTTTTAGATTCAGAACTTTTTCTGAACTCCACAATGGAAGAGCTGCACTGTGCAAAACATGGCATCTCGTTGAGGTACAGCCTGGAAACGCTACACTCTTTTCCTAGTAAATGCTAGCCAGTTAATCCATAAGTTGAGAGCTGCACATGACCCATCAGCATGCAGGATCCCAAACTGTAAAACTAGGTAGAGAGGAGAGAACGAAGGAAACTCTGGGCAAGGAGGAAATTTGGGTGCATAGCTTTCTGGGATGCTTAAACTGGTGTGAGTGAGAACCCATCAGTTCTTAGCTGATGGGTTCAGCTGTGCTTCCGAACCACTTTGATTGACAAAGGCACTTAAAGCCTTGATTTAGTGGGACAGCAGAGTGCTGAAATGCTGATCAGGAAGTTTTAAGGCAGTGCACCAGTACCTGCATTTGAGCTTGAAAGTGCTGCTTGGAATGGTTTTCCTCATGAGAGCTCTGTTTTTCCAGCACAAGCCAGAATGTGCTTCTCTGTCCAGGCAGCTTGGCTAGCAGGAAGATGGGAAGCATCCTTGTTTTCCTGTACATTTAAGTCTGGCTATTGCACAGGTAATGCTTGTGTTGGAAACACGAAGTGGGTGGTTCAATCGATAAGGACAGAAAGGAAACCCAGTGTGTATTCTATTCCTCCAGGGCTAGTGAAGGCCCTTGTTTTAGGAAATGGCATGGATAGCTGTTCAGGAGAGCTTTTATGCTAACAGGCCAGAGCTGATTTTGTTCTGCAAAGCTGAAACAGGGCCTCTGGAAAGGAAGATAAACCTCTGTATGCTTAGGCAGGGAGCTGCCAGAGGATTTTCTGGCTGGGGGCTCTCATCTTTCAACAGATCCTTACCCAGGCAAGGTAACTGGGAGATCAAGGACCACACAAGCTGACATTATCTCCATGACTGATCCATTTCAATTCTGGATAAGGGTGGCCAGCTTGCTTTATTGCGACTGCTTTAATAGGTTCTCTGTAAGGTCCCTAGATTTTGGCCTTTTTTTATGGAGCCAAGCCTATTCAGCTACAAAACCCATACAAACTAAAGCTTTTCATCACTTCCCTGGACATTCCCCCCTTCACATACCCCCAAGTGATGTTGGTGGTTGAAACCTTTCCTCCTAGCCCAAAGCACTCACTCAAGACAAAGTCTCTCTGACTCAGTGGGAGTTTCCCACGGTAAAAACTGATCCAAGACAGGAGGATGCAGTGATGGTATAACCTATAACCTGTTTATTTTAGCCAGTATTTAGATTACAACTGAAGTGGGAAGCAGCGTGAGCTGCTGCAAGCCAGCGCTTCAATTTGTTACGGAGCATTGGAGATGGCATCGGTTCAAGGTGGGGCTGGTGCTGGTGGAAGCCTTCAGAGTTGATGTTAGAGCAGAACGGACATGTAGAGCATCACGTCAACCCCTCATTGTATATGAAGACCTAATGAGGGATGTTACAGATTAACCACAATGACGTATGCTCAT
>NW_009909829.1:0-11396 GCF_000696875.1 Nestor notabilis | reverse complement strand
ACTCTTTCCTCTGTGCAGATAAAGGATCAGATAAAGACATTGTGCCAGACATGGCCTCCATTAGAGGAAGAGCTTTTAGGCTGGTAAAGTCATTGAAATATATCAGATCAAAACACTTGTCCCCTTTCCTATCCTGCAGTCATTCAGAACAACCTTACTTTGTTTGAGTCCCATTACTGGAGTCACTGGGAAGAGTTAATACGTGCATTGTTCACACCATTTTCCTGTTTGAGGACTGAAAGTCAAGAACCTCCTGTGTGCCTATTCCTGCATCTGAGAGTTAGCTAATGTAAGGCAACATTTGTTTCAATGAGATGATACATAATGAAAGAAAAAGTTTTTTCTGAATTCCCCCTTTTTGTCTAAGTTTAGCTTTATTTTTTTCACTGTGTTTTGTTAGTTTTACTTAAAACAGACAAAAATAAAACCCAAACAAAACCAAATTGGAACCCAGAAGGCAAGCATAGACTTCCCTTCACACACACTATTTTTTTCATTCTAATTTTTCACATTGTGACTCTTCACCAGCACCTCTAAACATGGGCCAGCTCTCAGGTGAGGGTGTTGCCCTGTCTATGAAGGCTCAGGGTTGCTGCTCTTGTTCATCATTAACAGCACAATTGTGACGTTGCATACCACTCAGCTCTTACTAATTTGAGTTGAAACTCACTGCCTGTCCCAGTAGAAGCAACAAGGTGCTAGAGAAGAGAGACATACACACAGAAAAATGTAACTAGTAGCAGTAAAGAGCATGCAGGAAGATGCCCGTCAGGCAGCTCTCTTGCAATGTAAATGTTGCCTGCTCTTGGGTTAGCTTCAGTGTGAAAAGGAGCTCTAGAAGTATATAGTGTGTTGCTTCAGATGTAGCAAGCAAATGGCTGCAATGAAGTCCCCATGCTGTTGCCCCAATGGGTAGCACTCCCTCAGGTGGGGTCTCTGTGGGAGCGGTCATTTTAGGATCTCCTGCATTGACCTTCCTCACAATTATGTTTATCTCCTCTCTAAACATTCCCCCTGTTACCAAGTGTATCTTTGATGAGTGTCCAAAGTTCATATCCGCTCTTGTGTTTAACCTTCACATCCAGCGGCCGAGGTCAGTGAGCTAATTACGTGCGCACCAGCCTTTGAGCACGTACACCAGCTCCTTTTCTTTTTACTGGGTGACTGATTAGCAGCAGTGGGCCAGCCCATAAACGAAGGGGCAGCCGTTAATGCCAAGAAGTCAACAGGGTTTGTGCTTGCACCTTGCAAAGCATGCCGGAGGGTTGATGCGCAAGACCAAGTGCTGAGCCTAGCCTGCCATGGTTTCCATAGGTGGCTGTACAGAAAGCGTACTCTATAGCAGACAGAAAGTGTTTTCAAGGTGCTGTAAAGAGGCATGGTCCCGTATTTCATCTTGTGATCTGGCCCAGGTTTGCTACTCTCACGGAAATGAAAGGTTAAGTAGCTGCTGCCAGAGTTTACCCCCCAGCATGGGGAAGTTCCAGCCTTGAGGACTAAGTCCTTGAGGAAACAGTCCAGCAGTCAGTGGGGTGGGGCTCTCAGTGGTGCGATGGCTGTGTGTGAGGGAGACACCGCAGAGAAGAGACAGTTCTTCTGCATTTCAAGCTGTTTCAGTGGAAGGGTGAAGCGAGCTGTCACATTGTGTAGTGTGGTTGTGTGATGTTCATGGTGTGTTTGATCTGTATCTGCAAACAGTTTTCTTTTAAGGTACAAGAGACCTTTGTAGCTCTTAACTGGAAGGATCTGGAGTCTCGAGAAGCTGTAGCCCTAAAACTGTTTGTTGTTGCCCTCCAATACATGCAGCACATGAATAGAATTCACAGTGGTCAGCATATGGGGACACCTAAGCATGCTAGTGCTGAAGGCTTCAGGAAAGGGTATGTCCTAAGTTCTCCTCTTATCAGGGCTAAAGCACCTAATGTTCATAGCACAGGTCAGTTCGTAGAGGTCTAACACAAAATATGAAGAGGGTATGGCCTTCTCTTTTGTCCTGGGTTCAGCCACAACATCTTTTTAAAACAGCCCGTGCTGGAATTGGTCTGCCTGTGGTTACAGCACGTGCCCAAGAGGTGCACAGTGCCTCTCCTTGGGCAGAGGGACTTGAAAGCCCCATTTCCCTCTCCACAGAAACTGCCCCAGCCCCATGGCAGAGTGCTCTCCCATCCACCTTCATGCAGCCTCATGGAGCTTTTGTTTTGTCTGGGGTTTGGAGTTTTTCTTCTTAAGTATCTACATAAAATCATCTGTTTGGATTGCTTGGGTGGGCTGTTGCAGACACCAAAACCAGAAGGATTTTTCCCAAAGTGTCCAGGCCTAAGTGGCTTTAGCACCCACTGAAAGTTTGGGAAATGGAGCTTTGCGCATAGATTTCAGGCTCTTTATCTCCATGTTTTACATGGATATTTTGCTTTGCATTAATACTTTTCAGCCATGATATTTTATGCTAACGAGCTACAATACTCATAATAAGGAGCAGAACAGAACTGAATAAAGTGCCAAAGGAATAATTATTTTCACACTTGAGCAACAGACCAACAAGGACAAGTCCTGCTCAACCTAATAAGCTCCTGGAGCAGGAGGTGTTTTAGTGTATTACTGTGAGATGTTTGAGCTCGAAGAGGGAAAAGTGTATTTCTGAGCTTCCTGGAGACTGATACCTACTTGAAGTGCAAACTAGAGCAAAGCGGGAAAGTATAAGCAAATCAAAGTGTGTTCTTCACTTGGGATAGCTTCTGTGTTCAGGGACAGCTGGATTACAGGCACCAGTTTGGTGCAATATCATTTTTTTCTCCACAGTTGTGAAAGAAAATAAAATTAGTGCTGCAGTTGAGTAGAGAGCTCTTGCTTGGTTCAAACAGTAAAATACACCTTTTGCTCTTGGCATATCACACTGTGAATATTTGCTTTGGCTAATAAACACAGAGCAGTTGTTAAATGATTTACCTGCTCTATGTACCTAGCATTTGTTGCTAAGCTTTTCAATATTTAAACACCCATCTCTTCAGCACACAGCTTTCTGCTGCGCTGGGGTGTGGAGGCCCCATACAGTCTCTCCAACTGACCTTTATGGGGAAACTGGGTGTGTAAAACATCCCAGTGGCAAGGATGGACTCATGGACCATCAGCTCAGTTCCGTAGATGGGCATTGTGTGCTCATGGTGGGAGCTGTGTGTGGGCCATCACTGGGTTTGACTGAACAGCCTTGCTGTGGGACTGCTGGTGGCCCTGGGACTGTACTGGCTGCAGGATGCACAGGGTGCCTTTGGGAAGGCAGTTTACTATTTTTGTAATCTAATTTTGGGGGGTTTGGTTGGTTTGGGTTTTTTTGCTTGTTTTTTTTTTTTTTCTCCTTTTGTTTTGTTTTTGTTTGGTTTTGTTTGGTTTTTGGGTGGTTTTTTTTTTTGTTTGGCTTTTTTTTGTTGTTTTGGGGTTTTTTTTGTTGGTTTTTTGGGTTTTTTTAGTGTTAGACTACCAATAAATTGCAGGGCATTTGCCCATGGATATTAATAGCAACTTGTTGGCAAGAGAAAACTGTTGTTAAATGTATTTGTCCTAAGGCAGAACAAGCAAGTGAACAAAAATACAGCCAGTCATCATCTGTGGTTTTAAAGAGAACTGAAGGTGTGAGTCGTGTCCTAAGATTTTGGCCATTTCTTAAGCAAAGCTCTTGGCTTTTTATGAGCTTGGTTTCTTACATTGATTTGACTCCAGTTTCTGCAGCCATATCCATACAGGGTGGCCTGGCAGATGGATATATGAGACAAGCTGCTCCGAATCACTATCTACAGTACCGGTTATTGTATGAATATGATGGGGATTGTTGCTGCGTTTTGAGCCTCCTAGGATTCTTACATAACCAGAGATACCTCTTGATGCTATGTAGAGGGGGGATTTTCCAAAATCATCACTTAATGTAGCCATGTATAGCCAAAACCAAATTGTCCCTACCCCAAGTGCTGCTTGTGCTGACTGCTGTACTGCTATTCAGTAAATCCATCCCTTGAAGCACACCATGCATTCCTATATGCAGCGTCTGTCATTGCACATGCCCACATGTCATACAAACAGCAGGTTTTGGCTGGAATAGCTGTTACTGGTCCACTGTACAACTAAAAATGGTGGACAAAGATAAAATAACACTTCAAGCTCCAGCTAGCAAACCAGCTATCTGGGGAGCCTACTTTTCCTTCTGTAATAAGATTAAAACCTGCAGATTACAGATTACAGGCTTTAAATAACCTTTACTCTTCATATTCCAGAGCGGGAAGGGTTCTATTTGATTTTTAAGTTCTACACACCTGCAGGATGATCTTTTTTACCACGGCAAGGACTTGCTTGTGTGTTGAATTTTGTACTTGGATTCCAAATCGAACTATTTGCTGATGTCATGAAAATTATTCCTTAAGCTGTGTCAAACCCTCAAAAATGTAACTAATTTCCTCTGTTCACTCAACACCCCATACACAGTAAACTGGGGCCGGAAACCAAACGGCAAACCAGCTTGTGACTATTTTTGCCTGAATGTTCTGTTTGAATGTTTTGAGGGTTGGCTTGTGGGGTTTTTTTTTACCTTTTCTGTAGCTTTTTTTATCTTTCTGTGATGATTCCAGCAGTGGTATTTCTGCTGTGTGATTTTTCTCTAAGCAAGAGAGATGTGTTTGCTCAAATTATCTCTGAGCATGAACTCTACATCGCATGTTTTCTCTGATGCACTGCAAGCTGTTAGTACGTAGCCACCAAAATGGGGAACACATGCAGTCCTGGGGCTTCTATAATTATTCAATATGGAACGAATTTCTGAATTTGACTGTGAGCTATCTGAAATTCACTGTTTGCAAGGCATTCATTGAAATAGGCTCAGACAATGCAGGAAAACTTCAAGCAACAACCTCATTCAAAGATTTGGTGAGATATCTTGGAGCATTCAGTGGGAGAAGTACAACTCATCTGGTAGTTTCCAGGTAGAAAGTGATTCATGTTTTTGTTAATGTGGCGGTTGACTCCTTTGTACAGGAACATTTCCTACCAATTTTGGTCCTCGGGTTGTGTGTATATGTGGTATAATTTTAGAGCGCTTTGAGATAAGTAGATCTGTGTGCCTTTCACAAATACTGATTATGGCTTACGTTTTCCCTTCCACCTGGGAGGGGTGTGTACGCAGTTGTGTTCCCGTTTACAACAGAAGGTTGGTGATCATAGAGGGCATCTGATCTGCGTAACGTCATGTACAGTATCTCAAGGTGAAGCCAGACCCAGGTATCCTCCCCTGGGGTGCTCTCTCCTAACTTTATTCACCACCTCAGGCTTTCTTCACGTGTGCCATCAGAAGGAAATGTGGTCTTGTATTCCATATTTGCTGTAAGAAGGCTTTCTAACATTTGTGGAAATGATGGATAGGAATTGATTTGAGACAATTTTTGATGTCAGCTGGGACTCTGATCTTGCTGATGTGTCAACAGTTGTTGTTAGAGTTGAAAGCTTAGAGAGGAGTAGTTCACAAGCATCCAATTACATCTTTTGGCCCCAAATTGGGATGTGAGATCTTAACTTGAAAATACCATTAGTACTCAAAATACAAGAGCAATAGTAAGAGAATGCAGATGGAAGGAAATATGGTTGGCTTTAAGCCTTAGAGCTTGATTTGAGGTTTGGAGCAAAGTCCAGGCTAGCTGCTGTGTGCCTGTGGCTGGTAAGGACACCTTTTGTCTGCGTATTGCCTGAATTGAAGCACTGGATTATGTTTTCCCCAGCTAATGGTCACTGCCTGTAGGAACTGAGCACTGAGCCCGGCTGAGCTGCAATGGCATCAAAGGGGACCCAAATGTGGTGTTCAGGCAAGGTCACAATGTGTGTGGGGACTAAACCCCCTACTATGGGCTGCCTTTGGCCTCCACCATGTTAGTCAGGCACTCAAAATAGGCCAGCTGCCCCTTACAAATTACAGAGGTCTTTGGTCTCCAGTGCTTTCAAAACCAGCAACTGTCATCAGTACTGCATTAATATTTCATAAGTAAACAGAATTGGCAGAGATGGCTCTGCAAGCCATGTTGGCTCCTTTGGGGACTATTTTTCAGGTTCTCTGCTTACCATAAGCTTTGCCTAATGTAGTAACTCTCAGAAAGAGCTCGAGAGGAATTTTAATCTGCAAAAGCTGGAAAAGAAGTGACCATCTCATGGCAGGATTTGCCTTTCCCCTTTGGCCTCTGGATCACTCTGCACTTCCCTTTGGGTTTTGAATGAGTTCCCAGAGAAACACCCTCTGCCCCCCCCGGGAGCATCACACTTCAGTGTTTCCTTCTACGCATTATTAAGCTCCAAAAAAAAGCTTTGCATCTTTGAAAAATGTTCTCATTAGCTGTAATTAAATCTTTAAATTCTCCTTCAGGCTTGGATAAGGCACAAGCTCTGCTCATACCCAAAGTTTTTCTTTTCTTCTTTCTTTTTTCTTCTATACTTCGTTAGTCTCACACTTTGCTAATTACTGAACTCAGTGATGTTTTCCAAAGCAGCCACAAATAAAAGTATTTACTATTCAGCGAGGCATGTGTTAATCTGGCAAACTATTATATTGGCTACACAGTCTCTTATTTAATATGAATCACTCTGTAAAGTGCCTCAACAGCACAGCTTCTTATTCATTATTGCTTAATTTCATGATATCTGAGATGTGGGATTTCAGTTAACAGATAATTGAGATCATAAATCAAAATATTTTCAATGAGATTACACGAAACACAAGATGTTCAGGTTTGGAGCCTGAAACAGTGTTGTCCTTCTCAGCAGCTCCCAGCAAACATGGGTGAGGTCTGCAGGCATGTCCTTTTTACTGTCTTGACTCCAACATTGGATCAGCCAGGAGGGGGCAAGTTTTTGATGTCATGTCCACTTTCTGTCTGTCTGATATGCTTGCATTGCCTCTATCAGTGCAGGATTCCCAAGTGATGTGTCTCTGCTTCTGACACTTTTGTTGGATGAGAAGCATTCCTACCCCCAGTTTACCAGCGGGAATATGAGGCCAGTCACAGCACATGCACTCAATTTCTGGCAGCATCTGGGCATCCAGTGATGCGCACGGGACTTGGCTGGGTTTTCAGGTTCTGTACTAGCTTGCCAAAAAAATCCTCCAAGTGTCTTCAGGGTTGCACAGGAAATCTGGGAAGGAGTAGAGATGTCATAGTTCAGACCATAGACGGGTTTGAACCACTGACCCGTCTTTCTAACTCTTTTCCATGGCAGAGACTGAAAATCAACTTACCTGACATGAGTAATTCCTTCTAGAAATCCTAATTATTGCTTTTGTTGCTAAAAAGGATTCATAGATATAGTAGCAGCCACTGACAGAACAAGTATTTTAGAAGAGATAAGTTACTAGATGTACAGAAAGGCACCTCCAGTCTCTCTTCCCCATTTAGCCCTGCTGACCTCTGCAAGCCTCGATCATGTTACCATGTTTTCTAAGAAAAAATTAACTTTTTTTATTCCTTTTTCTGAGGAAGCACCTTAATGATCAGCAGGAGTACAAGAGTCCTCTTCATGTGGAACAAATATGTAAAACAAGAATGTCCAGTTCAAAATTCTTCTATTGGAGATGAAAACTTGCAGCATATTTTTGTATTTTTAATGTATTCATATATTTCATATATTTTTAAAGGAAAAGTATTTTGGGGCCAGATTCCTTTTGTTTCTTTTTTGGCTCATGTGTATCAGCCTTGAAAATAGTAGTTTCATATGGAAACACTGATGCAGTGCTTGGCAGCATAGCAGCAACCCTTGTCTTCTCTGGTGTAGTTTAGGCTGCCAGCGAGGCCGGGGTTACTGCTGGCTGCATCTTAACAGGCAAAATTACTTCTTTTTATAAGGTCAAATGTGTAGCTTCTTCCTACTGGAAAGCCTGAGGAAGGACAATGAATGATTCATTGTAGGCACTCCAGAGGCACACAGACCCCTCATGTGCGTGGCTGCGAGAATACATTAGTACACAGATTTCCTGTTCATACGGTCCAAGTTATGTAGAAAATGCCTTTGCTCCATCGTTGGAGGACAGAATGGGCTGTTTGTGGCCAGCTTTCTCTTGTTTCCCATTCTTTTTTGCTCTGCCCCCTTCCAGGACTTTGCTCCTTACCTGAGGGATTGATCTGGGAGGTTCACCCACATCATGAACCATGTGGATTTAGAGCAGCTGCACCATTTAACCCTGTGGCTGTTGCAAAACCTCCTGTGGTTTTGTCCAAGAGTTTCCAGATTGCTCCAACTATTCAGGTACTCAAACTAGGCTTAATACATTCTCATTGCTAATCCCCTTTTACTGCTCCCATACTGTGCACTCAGATACCTGCATAAAATACAGGGGAAGGACAAGAAGGCCTTGGAGAAAAGAAGCCATGGAGAATCAGGGGTGGAGAGTGAAGAGAAGAGCATCTTGGGCAAATGTTTCCTCATGCTGTGAGACCCTTCAGATCCACAGGTGCTCACAGCTTTCAAGTAGGATGAGGGCACCATTTTATTTTAGGGAACACAGTCCTTTTTGATACCTGAAAAGGTTGCTTGAAGCCTTCAGAGCAATAGTGGTCTGGTGCCAAAGTAATTCTGTGGATCCAGATGTAAGTGGGTTTCCCCAGGCTGTGGCCAACTGGAAGCATAGCTTGCATTTTAATGCAGCGTGCATCGGTCCTTGGGTGCCTGTGGTTCTGCCCCACCATCCAAACCATCTTCATCTTTTGCCTTTAAACTTCCAGCCTGCCACATAGCTGCTTTAGTTTTGGTCAGTGTTAGCTAAAGATCTTGCTAAGAAGTTTGTCCATAGGTAAAGGTGGGTAAAAGGGTTTAGGCAACATAGAGTAAGGCTCCTCTCATCACCTGGCCTGGATCACGAAACCCAGGAAACTTCACTTGCTTCTTGAGCTCTTACTACATCTCTGCTTTGCCCTTCTAGATGGGTTTTCTTTCTTTTTCTTTCTTGCTTTTAATGGTTAAAATAACTCTTAATGTCATCATTTGCTCAAAGTGTAGAAATAGACCAAAAATGCATTCCCCAACTGAGCCAAAAACCCTTCAGGTCTCATGTCATTATTTTTTAACCAGGTCTGCATTAAAAGTTTTATGAGCTGCTCCAGTTTCGGAAGGTTTCCCGTAAATGAACTTTCCACCACTCTGTGACAACAGCGCGCTGCCAACACATGGATAAGATGGAAAAATGAAATAGGGAAAAAAAAGAAGCCCTTCCCCCTCTCCTTTCCTCCATCTGTTACAATACGGGACTGTGGCAGGAAATGAGGCTTTGCAGTTTTATATGAGCAGAAGTGTGCTGTGTTTGGAGGGGGGGTTGTTGGTGGTTTTTCTTTATTATTTTTCTTTTAAAGCTGTGGAGTGTGTCTTTTCGGAGCGCTCTCCAGCAATCTGGAAGCAACCAACCTAAGGCATGGAAAAGACATTATGTAATTGCAGAAGACAAAAAAAAAATCCCCTTCCCAATGCTAAGGCCTTGTGGCAGAAGCCAGTATCTGACCTCACCCTTCTCAGGATCTCTGGAGAACACTCTGTTCCTCTGGCCCCTCACAAAAAAACAGCCTCTGCCAGATTTCAACAAACAATTCCGGCATTTCCTTCCCCTGCCTCTGGTCTGTGGGTGTTTTGGAGTCTCTCGCATGTGTGGGCAGGGATTCATTAGCTAAAATAAAAACTGTACTACAGAGCTACATTGGAGAGAAAGAAAAAGAAGGGGGTTGGAAAGAAATGCAGACAAGTGTAATAAGCCTGCGGCATCAGCCGGTTTGGACTCCATTCCAGTGTGGGAATTAATAAAGAGTAAGCCAGAAATACAGGGGTTCTCATGGATCCTCTTGTCTCCCGTCCCGTCGTCGGTCCCGGATGCCCTGTCTTGCCCGGCAGCAGCTGGACTGCTGGAGTCTGAAGTGCTGCCTTCACAGCTCCCGCTGGCAGAGCTGAGCATGGGCCCAGTATTTGAAAGATGAAGGTCTTTGTTCTTTTTTAGCTTTTCCCAGTATAATCCCTACAGAGATGTAATTGTTTGGTGTTGTTTTTCCTCTGACTTCTCTTTAATTTCCTGCCTGTGGTTTTGAGGGTTTTGTGAGGTTTTATGGTTGTGGAGAAATTTTGCTGTTTACAGTGGCTGTCCTACATGCTCTAAAAACGGCATCCCATTTCTTCTAAGAAAAGTCCTTGTATGTCCTAATTTAAATTGCCAGGTCATCATTATTTTCACTGTGATACTCGTGAGGCAACCCAAAGAAATAGCCCACCCTCCCCATGGGCATCCTGCCTTCACTTTGGTGCCAGGTCTCTGGGGCAGGAGGATCCAGTTCATCTTCAGGCTGCAGGTTGAAGACCTTGAATTTCAATTCTGCTGTATTCAAAAGCAAAGGAAAGCAGCTCTGGTTCCCAACCACAGAAGCCAACCGTGTTGCCCTCAACTTTCCCTGCAAACGTGCTCAAGTTTGGTTGGTTTCTGCCAGCTGGAGCTCAAAACCTTCTTTACAAGCTTCTGCTTTCTGCAGGCTGGACGCCAAGGGAGCTGGTGATACGTTTTCAATGGCTGTGCTATTCATTTAAGATCAGGGAACCTCAGAAGGCTCCCAGAAGCAAACAGAAGTTTTGGTTGGCCTTGTAGGGAACCCTACATCTGCCTGCTTGGGCTCTGCAGTTATTGTTTTAGTATTAAGAATCATTTGTGTTGCATGTTCCTCATTTGGCTGTCATGTCAGGAGAGTTTTGTCCTGTTCCTGTAGGCAGTCATGCTTTCCTTGCTTGTAAAGCTCTGAATTAAGGAACAGGTCCGCGCTGGGAACTCAAAGGAGTCTGAAAAGTGGCTTCTTGGGAGGGCAAATGAAGGGTGAAGAGAGAACTTTTTGCCCTCTGAGGGGCTTATGGCCGTGTATCTGCATTGATCACTACACGCTGGCACCAGTGATCTGAGTGATCACTTTGCACCAGTGATCTGCAAAGAGATCTGCACGCTGGCCTTGCCGCTTGCCTCGCTGGAGGGAAGCTGCTGCTTGTTGGCAGTTTTTTCTTTTTCCCCTGTGGAAGAAACCATAAATCATTGATGAGTTCTTTACCCAAATGACTTTGTAGCTCCTCCAGCGGGGGAGCCAGGCTGCAACGACCGGGAGTCTCTGTGGGGAGTAATTCCTGTTCCCTTGTTCCTAGCCAGTGGCAGCAGAGCGTGCAGAAGCACTGTGGTCTGGTGGATTGAACAGGAGACCCTGGGAGCCTTTTTTCTAAGCCATATGGTGCAGCTGTCTCATTGCCTTGCTTCTGGAGAAGTATCTGACATCTTGCTGCTGTGGATTTGTCCCTCTGTTGCCCCAGAATACATACACAGTGTATCTGTATGTTCAATATATTCATTTATTATTAATAATACTATATTATAC
>NW_009909828.1:6203-8943 GCF_000696875.1 Nestor notabilis | reverse complement strand
GCGAGTGTGCAAACAGGCGTGTGACACATCAGGCACACAGGAGAACATCTCCCAGAAACAGGACACTGCTGCTTTCTTCTTGCACATTTCCCCTCATTATTTGGTTCTAATTTGGCTTTCCTGGTACCTTCTCTATTCAATAGGAGCCAAATGCAAACCGCGTCCCTTAATCTCCGCAACAGCAGCTCACTGCTGAGAAAATAATATAGATGTAACTTCCAGCACCACACACTTTCTTTTCCATTTATATGCAAATGCCGACCTTTCACCCAAGCTGTCTCAAAGAAGTATTTCCTTAAAAAGGCAAATAGCACGTTGCAGGCAGTTATTCTGGCTGAGTCTTTCTTATATTATTATTATTATTATTTCTTTTAACCTTACCAGCGCTGTAAAGCACAACTGCTAAACTGCACCCCAGTAATAATTACTTTTCATACCAAACCAAAAGCCTCCGTGGAGCTGATGTGTCGAAACACCAGCAGGAGAATGCAGGGCAGATGAATTTTTAGAGATGGTTTTAGATAAGCAAGTCTTTGGCCAGTGGGAAGGAAGCAGCTCCAAGACGTGTTGCTGTCAAACGGATGACCTGATGGCTCTGGGTGAGGTTACAAGAGCATCTTCTGGCTTGTAAAACCCTTCCCATGGGCCTGCTGAAAACCAGAAGCACTCAGGAAGGGGGAAACAACCTGTGTGAGTCAGGGAGGTTTTGGGGTGAGCACAGTGGGCACAAGGAGTATGTCCATTGGCATTGCTAGTGTTGGACATTGATGTCCTTCCCCACCTGAGGTGGTCTGAGAAGACCTTACGTGCACAGTGTATTTGTGCTCTACAAAGGAGCTCTGAGGCAGCATTAAGATGCTTGGTGCTGAAGATGAATAGTGAGAAGGGTGGTTGAAGAAGTGGCCACAGTAAAATAATGCATAAAGAAGAACAAATGAGAATAGGGGATTTAGCTCCAAGCCCCCCCCTAGTTCACCTCTTCTTCTCCCAGCCATTGAGAGAAGGGTAAACCTCCAGGTAGCGCAGCCCAAGTGAATTTGAATGCGCTCTGGGACCTCACCCCAAAAATCACAAAAGCTGCAAAACCCACATTGCTTCTGCCTGAAGCCCAAGCTGGGCACACAGAAGCGTTTGAGCAACACAAACCCTTCTGCCCCCACAGGACTGGGGTCCACCAACAGCACTTGCTCAAGCAGATGTTTTTCTGGACAGGGATTTCTACCTCGTGTGACACCAGGTCAGGCAGAGGAGGGAGAAGCTGCCAGGAAAAGCCATGGAAGAGGCTGGCAGCAACTGTGACGCAAAGTTAGATGACTAAATGGGCTACTTCCCAGCTGCCAGCTTGTCTTTACGATATTAAGCCTTTCCTCTCCGCTGCCATATAAGAAGTGAAAAGTTGACACGTAAGCGTGTGTCACACAGAGTCAGAGAGACAGAAGCAATAAGGCATAAAAGGAGGTGAGATCATCGTGCAGCAGCAACTCCCCTGGGGTAAGAGGCAGCACCACACAGTGCCCACTGGCTCTCAGCCCCCCACCAGCCTCCCCTTGTGTGGCATGGGCTCAGCACACTCAAACCGAAGCCCATTCCCATGCCAAGCCTCCCAGAGCAGGGGCACACGCTGGCACAGCTTTTAGTGCTCCTGCAGACCCCATGTAACTGTAATTGAGGCAAGTGACACCTTTCTGTCCTTCTGATGGCAGCCTCCTCTTGCTTGTGAATATGAAGTGGGGACAGTGAGGAGGAGGGGTGGGACAGCAGCTGTGTGGCCCTGGGCAGTGCTCTTGGAGCAGCTTTCATCCTCACTTCCAGCCACACTGGTTTTGTCCCACTACCAAACCAGGAAAGCCCAAGGTCCCCAGCGGTGCGTTCACTCCCTGGAACCCACAGCCAAGGATTAGCTCCCATCCCATGAACAGGAATTTTCTACTCCAACAATTTCTTTTCCCAACCCTCCCCTTCCCAGGGGTGTCCTGGCTTTCCTCGCAATGCTCCCTGTACAACAGGGAGGCAGCCAACCTGCCAGAGCCACTTCGCTGGCTCGGCAGTGACCTGCCACCCCAGCAATGGGAGGGAGCCCAAAGTTACTGGGGGATACAGGAGAGGAGCTGACAACCCCATGCTCCTCTGAGACACTGCAGGCAAAGTTAACTGTATAGACTGTCATATACTTTTAAAGCAACCCCATTGCTCCCAGGCACTATTTTTACTTACTTTTTTAAGTACAAATAGAATGGAGCAGCTCTCTCCAGAAGGCCATTAATCCTCTCCTGTCACTTGCGTTCTTGGAGAGAGCGTTTCTCTGGGCAAAAGCAGCAAGTTGCTCACTGACTAATTACATCAAAATATTGAGGGCAACAAACAAACCTTTAACTTCACTTGCCAGAAGCTCGCTAGATGCAAAGCTTCACAATTATGGAGGAGAGATGTGTGCAACAGAAGGAGAAGCTGGGGCTGCAGGCATGCTCGTGGCCACATCAGCTTTCAGAGGCATGAACTTCCTTTCCTCTCTGCAGAGCCACTCAAAATCGGGATAACTCTGCCCAAGATAACTTCATGAAGAATATCACCTACCCAAGGCTTTTGATTTCCTGCAAAGAAAGATGTTTTGCCTTTACCAGTGAAAGGAATTGATTTATCTTCTCATTCTTGCACAGGTGTCTGGGTTTCAGGTACAGAGGGAGGATGGGGTTTTAAGCAACCTGGTATAGTGGAAAGCATCCCTACCCATGGCAGGGGG
>NW_009909828.1:0-6172 GCF_000696875.1 Nestor notabilis | reverse complement strand
GCTTTTAAAGGACCCTTCCAACCCAAGCCATTCTATGATCTGTGACTGCAAACATGTCCCACAGGAAGACTCTTGCTTAGGATTCAAGCCCTATTTCAAGATGGTTTTCAAGTGTTTGGCTTAAATCAGGAAGCTTCTCTCACAGCATGCTTGACATCTTCACTTCACCCAGCAGCTTCCCCTTGGGACACGACCCTTCCCTGTCCCAAAACTTCAACCACACATTCAGCCAGCTTAATTTCCATCCCATCGCCCTGCACTGCCTGTACAGCCAGAATGGGAAGAGCCAGTGCTGGAAGAGGAAAGCCCAATTCTGCATTTAGATGCTGATGTTCTTCCAAGAAGGTTTGGATATCCAAGAGCTGAAACAGGTGACTCAAGTCAAGCTTTGGCCTCAAGCCCATAGCCCATGGCTGCCTGACAGACATCTTCCACCCCCTAGACCTGCCTCTCCCGGGCTGGAGAGCGCCAGGAGCAGGGAACAACTATGGCTCTGAAACACGAGTCAAACCAAGGCAGCTGCTGGGGTGGTTTCTCTGCACTAGGTGGGTGTTTTTACACACAGGTAATTGGGTACTCATCACAAACCTTAACAAGCTGCTCTTGGGGAGCCCGGTGACAAGAACAGGGTAGGGTTATTCAACATCAAATTGTTGGGTTTGAAAGATTGTTTAAAAGAAAAGAAGTTCAAAGTGCTCTGTGTCACCTGCCGATTTTGCCAGCAGTACCTTGGGTTTTAAATACCGTGTGCATGAAAGCTCCCCCAGAGCCTCCTCTTGTACCTTATAATAATATTCACCAGGGGATCCTCCTAATGCAGGGTTTGAATCCATCACTGTGGAATACACCTGACTGCTTGGCTTGCAGAGAGCCTCCAGGTGAACGTGCCCACGAGCTGCTGCTCAAACACAGTTATGGTCCTCAGCACCAAACAGGTCTGATCACATCCAAAATGAGCAAGAGGCTTCCCTAAAACAGGCACAGACCTGGCCTGCAGGTACCATCCTAGGGAGAGCCACACACTTGCCAAATGGTTTCAAATGAAGGAACGAAGAAGCCCGAGTCTCTACAGCAGCTTATATTTAACTAGAGGAAAGGCAGCTTACACAGCACTTTCGGAAACATATTGTCTTACAGCATATTGGATATTTGTATCTTAACAGCTCAACATCGATTTCTTTTATGTAAAGAAAGAAGGGGGGAAGAGAACTGCGTGCCCTAAGTTGTGTTAGCTCCAAAGAGACGCCTGTGCCGCTTGGACTAATGTTTAGAGTAATCAAAGGCACGAACTCATGTATTATGTATGGGAACGAGAGTTTTCAGTCTTCTGCAAAAAGGAATCTCCAGCGTTTGGTATTTTGTTAGCAGGCTGGCACCATATGGCTCTCCCCTGCTGATATTCTTTCACACCAGAACTTTATGTTCAGATGCTTTAGTTAATATTTTACCCAGCAAGCATAAACAAGATGCAAAGATTGCAGTCGACAGCAACCTTCTCTTAAACCATATACCCACGTTACAGTGAAGGCTTCTTTCAGCAAGTACTTTACCGACCACATGCTTGGCTTTTTTTTTTTCCTTAGGGATCCAAGCTGGGCCATTTACTTTAACTGCCTTAGCATCAAGCAAAACACAGGCTGCAAACCCAGGAAGGACATTTTCACTCGCTTCCTACTGTGTTTCCTGGCTGATCCAAGGCAGCACTGGATGCACGCAGGTGCCACACACATGTAAGTTGTATTTATATGCAATTTAAGGCTGCATCTCTGCTTGGGTTTAGTTTAAGACTAGATTTTTCTCTCCACTACTAATGCACCAAAGCTCACAGCCTGCAGGGACGCCTAAAGCACCAAAAGCCTAAACTAACCAATACCAGCGACACAGAACATCCAACTTGAGGGGCTTCACCAAGACTTGTGTTTCCCACCTACCCTTCCCCAAGGGAGACACAGAATCACTTTGGCAAACTGCAGCTTAGAGATTTGGCTCTAAATATTACATGTAGATTTCCTCCGCCCACCCACCCCCTCATCCAATATTCTTATTATTCTTTAATATTCTTAAAACAAATAGGAGCTAACAGATGTCTTCCAGCCTGCACTCTTCTTAATGAGAATATTGTAAGAATGGAAATCAGGTCACAAATGTTTAATACTTTGTTTCAAAAGTCTTCAGCTTCTTTAAAGAGTTCCACTAATCCCAACATGACAGATGTACAAGGCAGTTTTGCTTGGGGCAGATTAAAATGCTCGCTCTGATTTGCTCTTTCATTTGGGCTGATTAAAATAACATTGCAATTATTTATTTTATTTCTTTTTTTCCATGTGCTGACTTCAAAATAAGAGGGAAAGAATAAAAAGTGACCGGGAAAGGCCAGAATGATCACAATAAAGGCACATATATTGTTGTTAAGATAAAACCCAGCAAGACAAAAGGAACCGAGGGACGGCCAGCCCATACCCAGGTTAGAATTAAAGCCGTGTTAAAGATAAAAGGGGAACCCTTTCCAAACTATGTTTTTCTTCCCCCATTTGAAAGTGTTTATTAATCTATTCTCTCTGAAGCAAAAAGTTCAATGAAAGACAAAGATCAAAAGTATTTTAATTCAGGTGAAAATGGTATTTTTTATCTTTTGGGTTTTTTTAAACCAAAACAAAATGAAAAGCAGAGCATTGCAGAGCATAGCACTTCATTATCCTGCTGCAAGGCTGACACTTGCTGGGGACAGGCAGGCTGGGAGGAGAAGGGGATCTCAGCCATCCTTTCCTCCACAAACTGCCCAGAAGTTCCCCATCTCCCTTTCCTGACATCCTTTCACACCACAGCACCCTTCCCTGGACAAGCATTCACAGCTAACTTCATTTCCCCACTGATATAAAACACACGGAGCATCCGAGTCACGTATGAACATTGATACACCAGGATGCTCCGATCGGATCAAGGAGGTGGGATGGAGCCCCGGCCACACTCACACCCCTTATCCTCTCCTCACTCTCATCTGTAACTCAGCCAGAGCCACGTTTGCCTTTGCCCTCCTGGGTCTGCCCAAAACCAGCCACAGCTCTCAGTGCTGATCCCTCTGGGCACTGTTGGACCAGTTTCATACAGGCACTGCCTCTCCAAAGGTTCATGTAACACACACAGAGGCATCACTTTAGAAAGCAGCCAGTGACATCCAAAATACAGTCGTTCAAACAGTAAAGTCCTGCTTTAAGGGACTAACATTTCACACTAAGGTCCCAGGCTGTTAGTCTGGACATTCCTGGCCCAGAAACCTCCTCCGCCTGCAAAATCACAGCAAGACCTCCCAGAACTGCTGTAGAGATGAACCACCCCAACAATAGAAACACACTAGTTTTGTGTTGTATATTTAGCTCTTTTTTCCTTAAAACTCCTACACTGTTGCTGCCCTACAAGGGAAACCCAGTGAACCTGAACCAGAAGGAGATGCTTGGAATCTGCTCTTCACCTTCCATACCTCAGCCCTGTCCCACAGAGCCGAGCCACCAGCAGCTGCTCCCAAGCTCTGGAGAGGCAAACGCTGAACTTCCAGGAATTGCCTTCAATGGATTAACCTGCCAAGAGGGGAAACTCGCTTCCTCCAAACAGACACAAACTCCTCTTCTCCCTGGTGAATATATTTGCAGGGAGATGTGGTGACACGTTTCCCTCCCATCTCTGAAGGACGCAGCAGGGGCGCCCCAGCCCTGCTTTTTGCCATTACCCATAACCTGGGTCCCAGATCCCAGAGCAAAAATCTCATTCCTCTCTAAGAGCAGCGTATTTCAGGGCATTTCTCCCACTCCAGAAACTCCACAGCATGTCCTTATCATCCCTATTCTCTATTCACACCGTGATCTCCTCTCCAAGGACTGGGTGTGGGATCAAGTTTCTGCTTTGCAAAGTGAAGCAGCCTCAGAAACAATATGGAATATTTTAAGAGGAGAAGAATATTTTCAGAGAGGAGGAAGATAGAAAAGGTGGAGAGAAAAAAAACATGGAAAGAGTTTTCCTGGCAGCAACTTCTGCTCCATCCGAACTGTAGAAATACCTGGGAACTGAGGGGATGAGTGGGAATTAATCGCAGCCTGATAATCCCTTTCACACAGCCATTATAGGGTTATGTCCTAAAAAGGCAAATAAACCTGGAGTCTGGGACCACCTGAGCCTCCCTGCTTCTGTCAGCATCCTCCTCTGCACAGCCAGGGAGTAACCAGCATAAGTAAACAGCTCAAAGAAGGGATTTGTTGGGGGGAGACGAATAACACACAGCGGTTTATTCTCAGCTCTGGAAGTTTACAGCGTGGATTCTCCACCCTCAGCTCCCATGTGTGAAAGGAACAGCTATAAAGTGATGGCAGGAGATGTTCTTTGTCAACAACTAAGCCACAGAGTTTACAAGTGTAAAAATAAGTCCTTCCATTTACAGCCCAACACACACACACAAAGCAAAGGGGAGACGGGGCCTTGCCCCCTCTTTGCTATTAAACTCTCCTGCCTGACTTCCCAGCGGTACAGCGATGCTTCCCCCGGCTCCCTCCCCTTCCCACGGCTCATTTCATGTCTTCTGGGAAGTCCAGCCCAGCCGTGGCTATTTCCCCTGCACACTCCAGCCTTTACTGTAAACCTGCTGCTTCTCCCTCCTTGCCCTGCTCTCGGGGGGCCAGAGGGTCCCCCAAGCTTTCAAGTGGGGCAGATGCCAGCACCGCTTGCAAGCCAAGCACCCCCAGTTTGCTCTATCTCTCACCAGACAGGGAGCATTTTACATTGCACTGATTTTGGGGGGCTCAGGAGTATAAACTCACTTGCCCCCCACAAGCCATGATGCAGAACCAGGGTGGGATTTTTGGGAAGGGAGAAGTTTGTATTCCAAGGCTCCAAAGCTGTGTTTTTCAGCCTGTTTAGGGTGCACTGCTGACTTAGGGTGCACTACGCCCCCCAAAGCCCAACAGCAGCAGTGTACCCCATCAAGAAGCCAAGTTTGGAGGCAGCACCCCAAAGCCCATGTGTCCGGGAGGGGAACGGGGGGGGGCTTTATCACTATCTGCTAAGATGGCAGCTGCTCTGACGCTGAACTACGTCTTGCAAAGTCAGCCCTGCCCTCAGCATCCGACTGCCGGGAACCACGGGGGGAGAGAGGGAAGGGGGAGGTTTGGATTCTCACTCACTCCCAGCCCAAAGGGGAGGAGACACCTCTGTCCCGAAGCCACCAGTGCCACCCTTGACATTGACCTGAAGCACTGTCCCACAGCGGGACACCCCTCAGCTGTGCCAAGCCCCGGGGACCACCCCCCCTTGCAGGGTTGGGAGCTGCATTCCTGGCTTTCCTACAACCCGAGGTGCTCCCACTCCCCTCCCCGAGCACAGCTGTTGGGGTGGGAAATCACAGCCCCTTGCTCACGGATGTGCAGGGGACAAGGAGGAGCTGCCAGCTCGGATGGGACCCCCAGGAAGTTGCCACCCATCCCCGGGGCCAGTCCCCCTGCACTGTAACAGCACCCGGGACAGACCCAGACCTGCCGCTCTGGGCTACACAGACCCCAAATCTACCGGGAGACGAGGGGCAGCTCCCATCTGCTTTTAGGGAAGGGATAAGCCCAACTTTATGGAGTTTTCCTACTCTTCTCGCCTTTGTGCAGCGGGGATCCCACAGCCCCCTAAACCACTCAGAGAGAGAAAATACAGTAAGCAAAAGTGAGTTCTCCTTGGTCTTCCCAAAGGAGGAGAAAGCAGGAAGGGAAGGGGGAGAAGGGGACAAGTTGTGCCCGGGCTGCAGCAGCGGGCGATGGTTTGCGCTTTGCAACACGCGCCTGCTCCAATCTGCGCCGCTCGGGAACAATAAACAGGATCATACAAAGAAGTGGAAAGGCGGCATCTTTGCTTCTGGTTTCTATGACAGCATCAGAGACAAACCAACTATAAACTCTTAATTCCTGGATTTCTCTCGCCCCCCCCCCCCCCCCCTCCCCTTTTGTCTGCCATTAATTAAAGTGGCCATATGGAAAAGGCTGATAATAAGAGCAGATGAGCCAACGAGAGAGAGGGAAAGGGAAATAAAGAAAAAATAAATAACTCAAAGTAGCGGCAGGGCGATGGTGAGGATTTAGCTGGAGGTTTGCACTTGTTTTCAGTGGCTGCTCAGAGCAAAGGGGCTCAATAGCAGTGGGGATAG
>NW_009909827.1:4779-5279 GCF_000696875.1 Nestor notabilis | reverse complement strand
CTCTCGGGGGGCCGCGTCGCGGGGGAGCACAGCTCAGCCCTCCCCGGGTTTTTGGGAGCACGAGTGCGGGGAAGCTCTGGATGGTCCCGTGTGTGTCCCGCAGGTATGTCACCCACCTGATGAAGCGCATCCAGAGGGGACCCGTCCGAGGCATCTCCATCAAACTGCAGGAGGAGGAGAGGGAGAGGAGGGACAACTACGTCCCCGAGGTGAGGCTCTGGCTGCGGTGTCTCATCAGCCCTGCCCTGAGGGTTCTCCCTCAGCGGCCCCAGGTTGCTGTAAAACAAAGCTCCAGCCGGGATGGGCTGGGGACGGTTGGAGTCAGGAATAGCCAAGGCGGATCTTGGCCTCGTATTGGGGTGCTCCCTCCAGAACTGCTGCCCGAGCTGGGGAGGGCAGTGACTTCCCTGTGTGTGACTCTGCTGCCGGTCAGCAGGTGATGTCAGTCCTTATTTTACTAACTTAATATGAGGACAAAAAATAACTTGAGGGGATGTGGG
>NW_009909827.1:0-4748 GCF_000696875.1 Nestor notabilis | reverse complement strand
GTTTAAGAGTGGTTGGAACCTGCTACAGCAGATGTGGTTGCAGAGAGGGGATTGGTGAAACCGCCTCTTTGAAACCTGTACTCACAAGGGGTCAGGGTCTGCCTGTGAGCCCGTTGGTGATCATTCAGGGAGAGGAGCTCCAAAAGTCTTTCTCTGTTCAATGGGTTCAGTCCCACTGCACCCAAGCCCTTCAGCTGTGGCACAGAGCTCCTCTTCCAGCTCTGCCTGATTGGCTTCTAGTGGAGCTGCTGGTTTCTCTGCTGCCCCAAATGCTTGGACCTATCACCTCAGCTCTCCCAAACTGCCAGTGCTGGGGTTTACTTACATGGAAGATTGTTTCGGTGAGGGTCTGGGAAGAAGAGGGATGATGGTGGGATGTCATGAGAGTGTGACAGTGTGGTGCTGCCTCCCCCTTGGAGATCTGCCCCAGGAGCACCCTCCCTGCTTTGCTGCTGTGGTTCATGGCCCAGGGGGAGGTGGCAGCTCTCCTCAAGAGACCAGGGCCTGGTTGACTCTCAGTGGCTACAAACAATGCATGAAACAGTGGGAGCACCTGCACATCCTCTCCCACATGCTTCAGCACCCCAGGTTTAGGTGTCAGCACAGTGCTGAGCTGCCTGGCTGCTGTCGGGGGCCTGGAGGACCAGCTGAGGGCAGTGTTTTACACAGAGACCTTCCAGCTAAGTTTGGGAGGCAGGACAGCGTGGTGTTGGGGGGAGAGGTAACCCCTGGAGGGGCCCCAGGCAGGGTCTGTGCTGTAGCTGGTGATGCAGCAGCAGCTGAACCTGTGTTGTTTGTGGTTTCTTAAAAAACCACTGGTGTGATGTAGCCTTTTGGGGAGGGAAGCACATGGAGATGAAGGGTTTGGGTGTGAAAGGTTTGCAGGAGGTTGCTCTGGGATTAAAAAGCAGAAGATCTTGGGTCCTTGGGGTGGGACAGGCCTGGTGGTCACTCGGTGTAGCTGTTTGGCACCACAGGGGTCTGGCTCCAGCCTCACTTGTGTCACAGGACAAGTGCAAGTGTCAGTGGTGACCACTGGGACCGGTGCAGTTGAGCTGACCCTGGCTCTCGGCAGCATTGGTGCGGAGCCGGCTGGGCCTCGGCTTGCCAAAGAAGAGCTGTAAACGAGGTTCTTCCCCCTGCGCGGGGTGCTCTGCTGCCAGGTGGCCCCTCGGTGTTTTGCTGGGAGAGCTGGACTCACTGGGATCCTTCTGGCTGCTTCTGTTGCTGGAGCCCTTCCCCATGACAGGCAGCGAGATTTTTGTTGTGGTGGGACAAGGACCAGGGTGGGCATGTAGGGACACCTGGGTGGCAACAGGGACATGGCTGTGGGGCCTCATCAAACTGCATCTGTCTCTTCTCTGTCCCCAGGTCTCTGCCCTCGACCAGGAGATCATCGAAGTGGATCCGGACACCAAGGAAATGCTAAAGCTCCTGGTGAGTGGTTCCCCTGCCCTGGTACATGCAGGCAGCAGGGGAGTGGGATGATGGCTTTTCCAGACCCCCACCAGTAGGGTAAGGGTGGGTGTGCTCCTTCCCTCCCCTCCTCTGCAGCACCCTGGGGTGCTGACCCGAGGGCCTTCTTCTCAGCTCTTCCTGGGTGAAGATGAACATGGGTGAAAAGTCCAGCTTCCCCTCACCCATGAGCTGATCTCCGGGGCGGGGTGATCATCTCTCCTTCTTCCTGGAGACAGGAATCCACCCTTTGTGCTACCACAGCACATTCACACTTTCTGTTCTTCCCGGTGGGGTTGGATGTGGATGGCGACAGGGCAGTGTCACTGATCCCAATCCCTGTTTTCCAGGACTTTGGCAGCCTGTCCAACCTGCAGGTGACGCAGCCCACAGTGGGGATGAACTTCAAAACGCCCCGAGGAGCGCTCTGAGTCGGTCGCTGTGTGTCACTTTTCCAATAAACGTGGGAAAACCACCCTGCCTGGTCTCTGGAAGCCTGCATTCCCTGGGATGCGGAGGGAGGGCTGGTTCCTTGTGACGCCGTGTCTCAAATATGGGTGTCTGGATGAGGAGGACTCAACACCTTTGTGTTTGCCAGCATCTTTTTGAGTTTGTTTCTGGCTGAGGTGCGCAGTTGTTCTTTTACAGGCTCTCCTGCTCTTGGAAGAGAACAACCATGGTGGCTTCTCAGAGATTCCCAGAGCTCCTCACCCTCAGCACCCCAGGGTTTGCCTGTGCCTCCACGGAGCGGACCCTCTCTCATTCTTTGCCAGAATTGCTTTTCATAACTGCACCGGTTGCTTTTAAGTGCTTAAATGAAAGGAAAAACTGTTTGTTGCTGGTTCTCCGAGTGAGGGGAGTGAACTGGGCTGAGCAGAGCACTGTGGCCAGGTCAGCAGCTTCCTTGTGTGGGCCCTGCTGAGGCTTGTGTTGGTCTTCCTGCAGCAAGATGCTCCATACAACAATTCCCTAGGGTGTGAAAGGCATGGAAGAGTTTGGAGATTCACTGCCCTGAAATTCCCACTGTGCAGAGGCTCTGTGTGGAGGTGGAAAAGACCTGCAGGTCTCTAGCAGCAGGACGCTGGGCAGGGTGGGTGCAGCTGGGCCATGGGGCAGCAAGGCTTCACTGTTGCAGTGAAGGTGTGTTTGCAGCCATATCTTAACACCCCACACCCCCCCCCCGGTACAAATAAAAAGACAAAGGGTTTGTGTCTGGGGGAGAAATGTCTGTATTTAAGTTTACTGTGAAATTTATCTTAAACAGTTATTTAAAGAACAACGTGTTGCCAGTGAATGAAGCCAGGTATTGACATACACCCTGAGTGTGCCGGGCTGCAGCAGGATAAGCCAAGCAGGATAATTGATAAATCCCCCTGCATGATGTGGAGCTTTAGCTCAGAATTTGCAGTTGGACAGCTCAGAACCACCAATCTCTGCTGTTGAACTGAAACACGGGGAGAACAGACGGACAGGTGAAATAACCATTAATCCACAGGAGGGTGTGAGCTAGGAGGCATCCGTGCAGCTCAACCATGGGAATGACATTCCAAACACAAGCAGTAGCTCTCTCGCAGCTCTTACTGGAGTTCTTGACTTGAACAGCCGTCCATGACTTACAATTTCCTCTTCATTCGGGTCTTCGCATCAGTGAAAATGCTGATTTTTTGTTTAATCCAATATGCCGCGTAGCCCGAGGTGCCGGGAATGAAATCATGGAGCTCCCCGACGTACTTCCTCATGTCCCGAGCGGAGGCATAGCCTGTGAAGGGAACTCCTTAGAGGAGGTACTGCTGGAGAGGAAGTACCGGGAGAGCCGCCCCCTTCCGAGGAAACCAGGACACAAACTGAAAGGGAGCGGAGCCACCCACACCCTCAGCAGTTGCACTGCTGTCAGTACCGGGCACACGAGGGTCCCTGCTTCATCCGCAACTGTTTTCAGGGACATTCCCAATTTCCAGGGATATCTGTAGTGTGAGGTGTCTCTGCCCATGGCAGGGGTTGGAACTAGATGAGCTTAAGTTCCTTTCCAACCCCAACCCTTCTGTGATTCTACGATTGTTACCTGTCACCATGTTATTCGTTGGGTACTTGTGCAGGACACGGTATGGACATTCCCCCTCAGGTGCTGTGGGGTCTGTTTCTTCTTCACTGCTGTATCAAGGAAGAAAAAAATTCTGGTGTGTTTTTCGGGGTTCTCTTGAGATTTGGGTGAGACGACCCCAAATCCCACCCCTGAGGGCAGGAAAGTACCTTTGAGTCAGGTCTAGCACGTGCTCATCCTCTTCCTCCTCCCTGCCTGTTCCTGCCGCCTCCGGTCTGTCTGTCAGATTCCTGTTGGGCTGTGAGTATCAACACAGGGTGGAGTTAAAACTGTGCTGAGACCCAGCAGAGCAGCAGCCCCACGGGCCCAGTGTGGTGGGTTTTGGACTCGTGAACTCAAGCATAATGTAGAATAGTTTTAAAGCTAAACACGTTTTTTGCTTCAAAAGGACTGAGGAGCTGCTTTGAGATGAGAGCAGCACCTTGGGGCTACAAGGGGAAGGGAAATGCCACACGAAGGGCTGAGCTCAGACCTCTGTGATCAGCATTCCCAGAAAGACGTGCTGGGAGATGGTACATCTCTCTGGATGAGGGAGAAAATCCTTCCTGCACATCCCACACTCGATCTTGGTGCTGTCCCCCGGGGTGTCATGCTGGGACGGACACACGTGGTGCAGCAAGCACAGGATTTGATCCTGTGTTTGGGCTGAGGGGCTGGGGTGAAAACCAGGCTCCCTGAAGCTCATACACCCACTGATCTATTTAAGCTACACCTGTAGTAGCAATTTCTCATCTTACCTGTTCTGCCAGTGAATCGCCCGCCTGCTCCCAAATAAAACAACCGATTTGCCTTCTGATTTCTGCCGTGAACGAAAAGATAAATGACTGTGAGAGCACCAATGAGATAGGGGTGTGGTCGCCGCTGCCTGTGCAAGCCGCGGCCCCTCGCAGCAACTGGCAAAGGCAACGGCAAAGGCACCGGCAAAGGCACCCGGGAGCCTGGGCAGGAGTTCACTGCACAGCGCCGCTAGGTGGTGCAACATAACAGCTCCATTTCTGCGTGGAGAGCAGTGACGTGTGGTGTCCCTAAGGAAGCTGTACTGGGACCAGTGTTATTTAGCATCTCTGTCGGTGACATGGACAGTGGGATCGAGCACCCCCAGCACGTTTGCTGATGGCACCAAGCTATGTGATGTAGTCGACATGCTGGAGGAAAGGGACTGGACTTGGACAGGCTGGAGAGGTGGGACCAT
>NW_009909826.1:2314-27874 GCF_000696875.1 Nestor notabilis | reverse complement strand
GGGCGCGTTGTGGACGAAGATGTTTGTCCCCTTCTCCAGAGAATTACTTGTACCTCGCCTGTACCTCAGGAGGACTGAGGAGGCACAGGGCTGAAACCCTTCCCTCAGTGCTCAGCCGGCTGTGTCGGTGTGGGGGTACCAAGTGAGGGGAAGTGGCGCTTGTTAGTGCCAAAACCCCGTTACCTGTTGCGGCTGCTTCAGACAGAAAGATGCTTTGTTGTTGTTCGGGATTTCTTTTCCCCCCATAATACCTCGGTGCCACTCTTGGGAAGCGCCACTTAGTTCGTTGCGGAAGTCTGGTGGTGGCCGTTTGCTGACAACAAACAACCCTGCGCGGAGCCTGGCGGGGTATGTAGCTGGGGCACAGGCAAGGTTGGCCATGGACAGCGGGCACGTGTGTGTGCTGCATGGGGCAGCATGTTCCTGGAGTCTGAACGGGGATCTGAATGTTCCGGATGGGTTTTAGGTCAAGGTCACAGTTACGTGCTTCAAGTCCTACTGTGTTAGTGTGAGAATGTTTACTGTGTTTGGGGTTTAGTTTGAGGAGTGGGAGATGGCTACAAGGGTCTGATTACGTCCCTGTTCTGCAGAATTTGACAAATTTTTATTCTGAGAAACACTTGATTCACAGGTAGTGCTTCTTAAAAGTATTAAGGCTGCCTTGACTCACCTGTCCCCAGAGGATCTTTATTTGAATTTTAAGTCTATGGTGGAGTTGCTCTGTGGGCAGCTGTGCCTCTCTGTTCATAGAATCATGGAATAGTGTTGTACAGGACCTTCAGATCATCTAGTTCCAACCTTCCTGCCATTGGCAGGGACACCTCACAGTAGACTGTGTCACCCAAGCCCTGTCCAGCCTGGCCTTTAACACTGCCAGGGGCAGTGTTCAGCAGCCACAGCTTCTCTGGACACCCTGTGCCAGCGCCTCACCACCCTCACAGGGAAGAGCTTCTTCCTTATATCTGATACGAATTTTCCTTGTTTCAGTTTAAACCCATTCCGTTTTGGCCTATCGCTACAGTCCCCGATGACGAGTCCCTCTCCGGCATCCTTGTAGGCCCCCTTCCGATATTGGAAGGCTGCTGTTGAGGTCTCCACGCACCCTTCTCTTCAACAGTCTGTCTCTCGCAGTGACCACATAGATGAAAGTGTAAATCTCTTGCCATATTACTGAATGTATGATGAAGGGTTAATCATCTCCTGTTTTGCTCTTAATAAAACTTTTATTTTCTTTTCCACACTTACATTGAAGCTTCTGTTTTTTCCTGCTGTCCTTTACTTAAAACCTTCACGTTCCTTTGATTTTGCTGCTAGCTGTGTTTGAAGCTTCACAAATGGAATGTGCTTGGTGTATGCTTCTTGCTACCCTGTACTCTGTACAGGATGTTTGATTAAAGGGGTTTGGCTTTTCAGATTGTACTTAAATAGAGAAACATATCAGAAAAATGGTTAGTTGCACATGTTAACTGTGACTACAGTACATAGTTTTTCACCACACGTCACTGGTTTGCAAACAAGTCTTCAGTGCCAGAGTACAGTTACTACCACTGTGTTTACAACGTGTAACTTTTGAGCCAGATGGGTAAAAAGCATGGAAAGGGAAAATTCCTTTATTACAAGGCAATCTGTTAGTGGAGTTTGAGGTACTGCAGGTTTATAGTGGCTCAAGAAATAGCCACGTGAAGTTTAATGTGTACTGTTACGAAAAGCCTGTGGTTTAGAACCTGAATTGTTTGTGGCATTAAGCAAATGTCTCTCGAGGCAGCACCTCTCTAAGGGCCTGCAGTCAAAGGGGCTGATCCTACCTCCACTTGCATGTGTTTTCCATTATTACCTGGTTGTTCAGTGGAAACGAGTTCTTTATAGGCTCTGTGCAGCAGGTAAACAACACAGTGTTTTAATAAACAGTATGTAATTATTATCTTTGTATAATCATTTATTATGTAATCCTTAGTTTATACTTGTACAATTTTTAGGGGTTCAGAGTACCGTTCTCTTTGTAAACCTGGGCATTGTGTAAAGTACTCTATTGTGCATTTGGTATTAGAGAGTTATGTGTGGTATTCAGGACTGAGGAAATCAGCTTAAGCTATTAAGGTAGCTATTGATTTATTGTGTTTTGTTTTTTAATAACTACTGGAGCTCTTTTTCATATTTGAACGTAGCCATGTAGTTCCTGACTCATTCATGTCATGGACCTTCTGTTGATCTAGTTTACACTTCGTTGTAATTTGGAGCCAATTTCATATTTCATTTTTAAGGCTTACACTGTAACAGCTGACTGACAGCTTTCCATTTAATTCAGTGGAGGAAGCAGAGGTTTTAAACATATTTAGGTTGTCCATTTTCATTAAGGAAGAGTCATTCTAGTTAATGTCTCTGCAGAAGTATGTGTTAGTGTGAGATCAAACACTGCGCTGCTGTGTTTCACTTTCTGCAGCTCATAGGTGTGTGTGCTGACCTGTGAGTCAGAGCTCTCGTGCACCAGTGCTGGGGCCTGTCCAGCTGTCAGTTAGAAACCATGGGAAGAAGCGGGCAGTTTGGACAAGCACAGGGTGCAGGAATGGGAGGGAACCAGAGGCTTTGATTGTGAGGTGACATAAGAACCTAAGGGTTGGGGAAGGAGGTGTTGGGTTGCTGACGGAGAGGGGAGAAGGGAAGGAACAAAGCTAGAAATCGGCAGAAGAAAACTAGGTTTTTGTCCATCTGCATGAAAACATAGTTTTGTGAATAGTGGAATTAATGAATTGCAAACACGAGGAACCAGTTAATATTTTCAGAATTCCGGACTTTGAAGCAAATAGTCTCTTATGGATGAGTTAAGAATTTCTATAACTTTTAGAAAACTTACTGGGAGTCATTCTTAAATGTTGAGCTTTAAGTGTATGCTTAATTACTTGGAAATGAGAGAAGAGCTGTGCTTTTGTAGGTCTGTATTGTAAAAACAAAGGTACTTCTTTAAAAGGAGAATGATTGTCAAGTTTGAAAATGTGGCAGTGTTGTTAGGAGGTTGCTTAATGTATGAGTTTGACAGTGTTTGGGGCTCAATAATTTTTATCATTGTTTTAAAATTTTAACCTAAGAATGATCAATTATCAGTTCAGAAATTTTTTTGCATTAGATTTTTACTGTATTACAAGGTAAAGGAATGCAGAGTGTTTCATAAAATCCCCTGTCAGATAATGAACCATTGCAAACTAGAGTATTACAGTGGTGCAGTCCAGTTCTGTCACCTGACTTGCCCTGGTGTAAATAAAGCTAGTGGAAAATTTTGGAATTCAGAGAATATAAAAAAGCAAATATGATCATTAACTTGTATTTAAGGCAGCTTATACCATCCCATAACAACTTCCAAATGCCTTGGAAATGTGGAGTTCTGGATTGTTCGATTGCTGATTTGATAGAAAATGGTTTCCTGACTATTTGGTTTATGGTCTTGGAATTGCTGGTTAAACAAATTTCTGTTAAGAAACTTAACCTGTCACAGTCTCTTCAAATCAAGACTCTCATTTATTGATGCTGTCCTTACATTGAAGAAGAAATGTGCCCTGAACAGTTTGTCATCCCTGCTCTCATCAATAAAGTAAACCAAGACACATTGACATATTTTTTCCAAATACAGTATAAAATAAATGTAAAATACTCTAAAGCAAAGTGTAAGGCAGGGTAATAGTGTCTGTTTATATACACATCACATCACAAAACTTTATGACCAGTGTCTCTTCTTTTATCAGGGTGCTGTTACCCAAAGTACAAGTGTTAAAAGAGGATGAGGCCAGGGAAGAAATCCAAAGAAATCACTCTTCCTGGTAATTTTATGCTCTATAGCAACCAGCAGTAAGAGTGTGAGCTAACATACCCATAAACAGAGTGCATGGAATCACAGTGTGACTTTCTAAAGCTTGTCAAGGGTGATCTTTAGATTTTTATGGTATGTCATGAAACTAACTCAGATAATGAAGTCTTAGTCATTCACATCGATTTCTAAATTTTGTCATTGCATGACCTTTGCTAAGATTAAAAATTAGGGCTTTGGGCACACTTCTTTAAACTCCTGGTGTACAGTCTCAATAACCACTCTTAATTTCTTTCCTGCAGCCGAGCAAAAGATGTAACGATGCCAGCAAAACTTCCAGTGAATTTCTTCTCCGCAAGATCTCCAGTCATTGATCTTTTTCGGGGACAGTTAGACTATGCAGATCACCTTCGTCAGGATTCAGAAATTGTGCTGTACTTCTTCTATGCGCCGTGGTGTGGCCAGTCCATTGCAGCAAGAGAAGAAATAGAACGTGTGGCCAGCAGATTGTCAGACCAGGTAACTCCAGGGATGGTACGAATCTTAAATGACCTTTTTCATCTCCAAGATGATGCTACTTTATGGCATCTTGTGGGAACCAATAGGACTTGAATGCTCATATTTTAGGGTGACTCAGACAGTGGTCTTTATTTTAATTCAACATAGAGTATTAGAATAAGTGGAAGCAACCTGTGTTTCCTTCTCGGTTGTCTGTTATTTCTACTCCTGAATGGGAAACTCTAGAAGTTTCTTCTTGTAAAGTGTTCCCAGATTTACTCACCTGCCTTCAGACATCAGTTGCAAGTTTACTTCCAGTTCCAGGATCCATGGAGACACTGGTAAATCGTCTTAAGATTGCAGCCATAGCACTGCTTTCTAGAGGTTGGTTTCCTGTGAACACTTCACAGACAATGCTTTCATAAACCTCTGCTTGTTGTGCTCCACTCTGCAGAAAAAGTAATGAATATGGATTATGGGTTAGTAAATTTGAATAATTTTGATTAAGAAGCTTAAAAACTAGACAGAAAAATGACCAGAAGGATTTCTGCTGCAAAATGACAAACAAAAATAAAAGTCTTGTATGAGAGTGAAGAGGAGCAGATGGAATACTGAGTTGGAACGACACTGAAAATAGCAGGTGGAATGGATTGGAAAAAATACATGTTGAAGAAGGGCACAGTAATGTACTTTGTTAGCTGTGAATTTTTACCTGCTTTGTAGGTGCTGTTTGTGGCTGTAAATTGCTGGTGGAACCAGGGGAAATGCAGGAAGCAGAAGCATTTCTTTTATTTTCCTGTGATACACTTGTACCATCGGAGGTAAGATTTCTTAAGTCCAGTCTGGGGTTTTTATTGTTGTTTTGGGAAACAGAGATACTGTGTAAAATGTTGCATTTTGAAAATGTTATATTTGTGGCTACAGTAAATAGTAGTAGAGGAGGAGATTCTGGGTGAAGCTCGTTATGCTACCTGGGTGTCAAGAAGGGCTGTAAACGGCAGTTAAATGACATGCTACGCAATTCTTCATCTGAAGGAAATTTTCTTTTGCCTGTGCATCTCCTGGAAGTTCTGCCTTCAATGAAAAGTAAACAATTCAGATTTATAAATTAATTTCAGTTGTCTGCTTGCTCTGTAGATGGATTATATCAACTGGTCCCAGTTTGTGGCAGCAATAAAGTATGTGCTTAAGAACTATTGAAGTCAGCATAATTTAAGTGCATATTTAAGTGGCACTATGTATCAAAGACTTTCTTCTAAATTTGAACTTCACACTCACTTTTTTATGCTCCAGATGTTGAGATACTATTGTATAAAATTTTATGTAATCTCACTTTTATTTCTTTTAGTATTTGTGTGTTTTGTTTTGTTTTTTTTCCTCTGTGGAGCAGAAGGTAAGGAAACAGTTTCTAGTCTTAGGTACAAAAGAGCTGGATGCTGTATAGTTTGTCACTTGCATTTTATTCTTGTACTCTAGTCTTGAACTGCAGCTCTCTTCTATTACAGAGGCTGATTTTGGTTTTTTGAGGGGATTTATGTTTTGAGGAGGAACAATCCTGATCCTTGTCAGCTGAACTTGGAATAGACACAGATGGCACTGGCATAATTTAAACTGTAATAAAACATCCCAGCAACCCCACTTGGATGTACATTGACTTAAACTTACTTGATCTTGAAATAACACCATGATAGATGGATACATTTGGGTATTATCAGTAACCTTAAACAGAGTTGCAACAAGATGAGATGTAAATTCATATTGATACTCCATAAAAACCCCAAAGGGCATTGCACCCCTCATGCCTGAAATACTAAACTTTGAATGTTGCGTGCTGGGCATTATGACATGGTGAAGCAGTGCATGTTGCTCTTAAGACAAACATTGGTAATAAGCCAAGTGTAGGATGTAGAATAATCTAGTGGGATGTAGAACACCATTTCAAAGCATCTGAATATAGTATCTCACTGTGAGTTTGATATTTTTGCAGTGTGTCTGTATGTATAAACTATATTTAAAAATGCATCACATTGCATTCTTCAGTAGGAGTGGCCTAATTCTTCACGCTTTCTGTGTTTGATTTCATTTTGGACTGTGATGCTTTGTACAATCTAATGATAATAGATGCAGGATTTCAAGGGAATGAGGCAGAAGCTCTGGCAATTGTAGCCCTGAGGCCCAGCTGGCCTTCTGTTTTAGCACTACCTAATGTGGTGTGAGCTGTTTTATCGGATGGCTAGGGCAGAAACTAGATTTGTTGAGTCTGTTCATCAGCAGTGTGACTGGATTTGTCCCTGCTTTATTGAGTGCTACTTATAAAAGTCTGTGTAAAAAATTGCACCTTTTCAGATTGATTTTATTAGAACTTTCTAAGATTTAAGGAAGAATCAAGGGAAAACAATCTCATTTTTCAGATCTGTATTTTTAAGTCACATGTATTTACCTCGGACAAAGCAGAAAGGTATCTATATGATTTATACCTGCATTTTACCAGCTTTTGCATTGGGACTGAGAGGTGGTCTCCATCCCTTTGTACCCACCAACACATTGCACCTACCTGTAGACACTGCATTAGAGTCACTGCAATGTCTGCTGTACTTCAAGCCTGGTAACACAACTCCTGTAGCTACAGAAGCCACTGTTGATTAACACAGAGATCAATTCCCTAGAGGCTGAGCATGCTGTCTATGTAACTCCTATCTGCCACCCCCAGGAGGGACTGACTCTATTGTTAATTTAAGTCTTAATGATATATTATTTTTTTTGGTACTAGTTTTGGACCAATTGAATACAAAGGCCCAATGAGTGCTGTTTATATTGAAAAGTTTGTTCGCCGGGTGATGACACCACTACTCTACATCTCGTCTCGATCAAAATTACTAGATTTCCTCTCAAATTATGAGGTACTTGTCTCTCTTCTCTAGCTTTACCACTGTGGTTCAGAAAGAGTTTGACTTGTTTCACAATTAAATTTGATCTGCTCCAAAGTACTAGTTTATTTCCAGGATCCTGAAATCAGTGCCCTGTAAGTTTGTTAAAATCCTAAAAATATGAAATGACAAATTCATAATGTTGGTTCCCTGTATAGTTGTTACTCTTATGATTTAGTGATGCTCTTAATTTACAGTACTTTAGTGTGTAGAGACAACAGTTGAAGTTGTTACCTCACTGAAAAGTGACATGTGAACAAGAAAGAAGGGAGAAATTTTTCCACAATAATCTTGCAGTCTAAGTTGGGAAATTATTTGAGAAATCTGTAACAATCGCTATAATTTTTTAAAGGAATTGTAAACCTTTCTAATAAAATAAGTCTGTTAAGTAAAAACAAATGTGAAATCAGCTGAAATAATGGCTCCTAACCACTCTGTATGCTGTAACTTCATGATTTTAATCCACTGGCACACTGAGTTTTATTAATTTTTGGTCAGTTGTGTTCAGAAGTGCCAAGAGTGGTAGCAATACTAGTGGATTAATAACCTTCAATTAGGCAAAATGTGCTTACAACAGAAACATTTATAATCCCTTTATAACTGTTCATTTCTGTAGTGCACAACTATAATCTTACTAAACCCTAAGCTGCTAGGGCAAAATGGAACACCTGATCAACAGATTGATGCTGTCAGCCGGGTGAGGAGCTTTCCAGTGTTTCAGAATGAAGCAGAGTTCCTCTTTGAATTAGCACTTGTTCTAATGACTGGTTCTGCTGCAGGTTGGAGCATGAGCAGTGCTGTTAAATGAAAGCTGCTACAGTGTAAGGGAATGCACACTGGTTGTGCTCTTTACACTTTAGTTTATCCCTCAGGAGCTATTTGTGGGTTTAGTTTTCCAGTGTTTTAAGTGGGGACTGTGAGTCAGGAATTGTGTGTCTGTCTGATGCTGATGCTTTCTGTGATCACGAACAATTCTATTGTCCTTTTCACTGCTTTGGTTTTGCCATTCTTGTTACTTTTTTGCCTCCTGTAGAGATTTGAAAACAGCCATGCTTGGTTTTTGGTCTGTGTTACATGAATTATTTCTTAGTAGTCTGCAAAAGGTAACTAATAAGCATAGTGTCATTAAGCTTGTATTTGCTTTCCAGCAGGAGGTGCTCTTCTACTGGAAAAATACTAAGTTAAAAGAGAAATTTATGGAGGAAACAGAAAATATTTTTTAAAACACTGCTTAGCAATTGAACAGGTATCTTTGTTGCTATGCTCAAACTTGCCCCCTTCCTGTGCTTCAAATTCTGTGGCTCCAAATGCCCAGTCTTTATGTTCAGCATTTGTTAGGTCTTTTTTCTGAAAGGGACTAAATGGACTAAGCATATAGTCTGATCTTCAAGCTGCCCTGCAATCATTTAAGACTGAGGTTATTTCCCAGACCATGACATTAGGTGCTGAGTGTCTTGCCCCTGTAAAGTTAAGGAAACAGGGCAAGTCCAGGTGAGTGCAGTAGGAAAATGCTGAGGATCAGGAGCTGGGATAGAGAGAATCGTACATGAAGATGCATGGAGAGGGAAACATAGGCACAAAGGAAAAGTTCCTTTTAAACCAGAAATAAACACTTAGTTTCATCATTTTAAACAGTTAGAAATGTGAATGTTTTCTAATATTTCCCATGCAAGTTGAGGAAATTTATAACTTGTAGGTGAATATGTAATCCAGGAGGTGACTCCTGTGTTTAAGAAGTAGAAAGTTTTAGGTTTAGGGTAGGTTACAGGAGGCACGTGTATGGCACAAATTGCTATTTTGAGAGCCTTGGCTAATGTTTTCCTTTGATTTTTGATCCTTTAGATATTAAAAGTGCTGATTTTTAGCAGAAGGGAGAGAAGTCAGTAAAGGATGGATCATTGAGCATTTTGATCACGGCTGCTTGATCAGGCTTTTGTGATTTCTTCATTAAAAAGCTTATTAATTTGAATCTCAATATTTTCTGGGAGGTTTATCATCAGTATCTAATTTTCAGTCCTGTGTTCTGCTAGTGAATGGGTTCTGCAGACTTATGTAAGGGGTATTTACTTTTGACTTAAAAATTTCAGTTGAAAAGAACCTCTTTGTAGCTGATCCCCAGCCTGCACTTAAGCAGTTCTTTAGTGCCAGGTCTGTTCCTTGGCTTTTTCATTCTACTCTAGTATTAAGGTCTCCCATATTAAGGGAGCAGTAGGTCGCACAGCAGTTGTCTGTCACTCACTTTTGGCCCTCATTGTTTTGTTTTTCTGTCTAAGGACTGGTGTGTAATAGTTGGTTTCCAAGCACTGTGTATAATCTGAAATATGCAATAGCTTGGTAAGCTGTAAATAGATGAGTGATTCATTTGCAGGGCATCATGTTGAGCTGAAATTCTCCCTTTTTTTTTTACACTTAAAAGAACTGCTGCACCCTTCTTGTTTCAAGGGCATTTTGTTGCTGCCTGTCAATTTGCTGATAGCGAGGACTTTAAGCCCATAGTTGTCCTTTTCCATCTAATCTGTGAAGCTCTTGGTGCTTTAATCTTGTGTTCAAATTCCAGTAGCCAGCTTCTGACAGTGTCGTGGTTTAAGCCCAGCCGGCAACTTGGAACCACGCAGCCGCTCACTCACTCCCCGCCCTTTTCCTTCCTCCCCCGGCTCCCGGAGGGATGGGGAGGAGAATCGAAGGAATGTAACTCCCACGGGTTGAGATAACAGCTCTCCAGTAACTAAGGTATAATACAAACCACTACTGCTACCAATAATAATGATAAGAGGAATAACAAGGGAAAAGGACACAACCGCTCACCACCCGCCGACTGATACCCAGCCCGACCCGAGCAGCGATCTGGGCCTTCCGGGTAACTCCCCCCAGTTTATATACTGGGCATGACGTGCTGTGGTATGGAATACCCCGTTGGCCAGTTTGGGTCAGGTGTCCTGCCTCTGCTTCCTCCTGGCTTCCCCTCCTCTCTGGCAAAGCATGAGACTGAGAAAGTCCTTGGTCAGAGTAAACATTACTTAGCAACAACTAAAAACATCGGTGTTATCAGCATTGTTCCCAGACTGAAAGTCAAAAACACAGCACTGCACCAGCTACTAAGAAGGAGAAAAAATGACTGCTGTAGCTGAACCCAGGACAGACAGAAAAGGATCTAGCAGAGAAAACAAGGAGCTCTGTCCCCACTCAACTGAATATTGCAATCAATTAAACATGTTATGCCTGAACAACCAGTACCGTAAAGGTACAAAGATAAACATCCAAAATATTTTTGTAATTTGAACCACACCAAGAGATACTGAGATCCAACAGTATTTTATATTATATTCAACTGCTAATTAGCATGGTTTTATTTCGAAGAAATACTAATGGACAGAATCCAGCCAAACATAGCCAAGTGGTGGTTAGTGACATGATGTTTGTTATATCCATTCCTCAACCGAAGCATGACTGTTGGGAGATGCTGTATTGCTCTCACAGGAGGGCGCTCAAACCCCATGAAAAAGATTCCAGTTGAAGACTCTGAAGTAAAGATTCTGCCTTTTTTGATACTATGTAAGGTTGAGGGTTTTTTGTGTGTGTGGTTGCGGAATGATACTAGTGCAAAACTAGAACTGGATAAGAATTAGAATTTAATTTTTGAGAACAAGGAAAAAATTCCCGTTTGGAAAGAAGTGAAAATCTTGGAACATGTAGGAAGACTTTAGTTACGTCAAAAGAAAGATACTCAGTTCCTACCATAACTCAGTCACCTGAAAATACTCATAATCAGACCTCTTTTGTTTTCTTAACTGTGGAGATGTAACAGTTTCATTTTAATCCAATCTGGCATGTCTCATTGCTCATCTGACTAACCCAGCTACTGGAAACGGCCTCGTCTTCCCAAGGCACAGAGGAGGAAAACGTGCATCTCCTCTTGTCTAACTGACAAAGAGTTTCATTCACTTAAATAAATCACGTGTGCCCAGGGCACATGTAATGGCTTTAGGAGAAATGAGGGAGGAGTTGGTCTCTCTGGGAGGTAGCTGCTATGTGTCTTAACATGGTGCCAGCTTTCGTCTTTGCTCTGTTTGTGTAGAAATGCTTCCTGAGCATTAACCAGGTGTGTAGGATCTGACCCAGAAGTGGAATTGACTTAATAGCTTGCTCTTGTTTGGGTACTGTGATGTCTTTGTTAAATGATGGTGTGAGAATTTGCTTTCAGTTCTGGATATGCAGTTAACATCATTAGAAGATGAAGACTTTTACTTGTAAATTTTAATTGTAATATCGATCAATAGCTGCTTCTTTGCATTTATTTCTACATTATAGAATTAGTAGTATGTAATACTGGTTCTTCTATTCCCCAGAGGTAACACATGCCTGTCCTCTTCCTCTTTTCTTTCCTGTATCTGCAGATAAAATAAGGCAGGAATTCCCTGCCTGTACAAGTCTGAGATTGGTTGGAGGGATCTTGTTACCTCATGCAAAATAGCCAAACCATAGAAATAAAGAAGTACAAATTGGCACAGAAGTCACTTAATTGAGTAGTATAAGCATTTATCTAATTGTGAAAGCTAATCAGTAGCTGTGGTGGTTGTTTTTGTGTTCTCCGTTCCCATTACTTTTCATTTATTAGCCTTTACATTTCAGAGGTCTTTCATCACATAGTCATTTAATGCTGTCTTTCTGCAACTCCTCTGAGCCAGCTTCAGTGATTACCAATAACCTTCGAAAATTTTATTCCTCAGCCTTCTCTTCCTTTTCAGAAGTGTTGAACTCTCTGAACATCAGTACGCATCCTGGCTGGCTGACTTTGTGGAAAACCAAGCACTTCTACCTGCACTTTTATAACTTTTCTACTAATCTAGAAAGGGGCTTTCCATATTATTTCTTATCACCTTAGTTTCTTCCACTATGTTTGGTAACTTCTTGTAGGCTTTTGGGGAAATATAGTATGCTGCATCGAGTAAATCAGTCATCTACATGCTTGCTCATTCCGTCAAAGAACTGTGATAGACTTTAGGCATGGTTCACTGATAAAAACATTCCAGTAAAAATTACTCACCTGAAGATCTCTGTTAATTCTTAAAGTTTCTATGAACTTGCTGTTCTTTAATTTTTGAGATTCTTGTCAAGTCTATTAGTTGTGTGATTTAATTGGCATCAGACATCACTGTAGGCTACGCTACAATTAGTGACTTCGTGTTTCCATATATACGTTTTACTAGGAGATGTTCTAATGACTTTTCACTATTGATGTCCTCAGATTTGTTCCAGAACTTTCCTACAAATGCTTGATTTGAGGCAGGTACTGAAAATTTTTCCACTCTAGCAATGCCAGTGCTCCTAACTATCCCTATGTCACATTCCAGTATTTTATTCTCCAACTTGATATAGCAGCAAGTCACGCTGTGTTCAACTGATTATTCCTAGCTGCCTGCATGTAGGTAGTTAACCATAGGTAGTTAACCATAACTCCACACAGATGGTTTCCGAGAAACAGCTGATTGTCAGTAAGAGCTTGCATGTAGATGCCCACAGAAACTGCACACAGATACTGTTGCTGAATAAGCTACTGTTCTGGAGGTTCTTACATGAAAGAAAGTGTGAGTTGCTGCAGTCAGGGTCCTCTTGGCATGCTTGTATTCAAAACCAGGAGCCTCTTATTTGTATCAGTAAATCTCTTTGTTGCTAGCACGTGGAAGCATTCAATTTTGTTAAAACAGAGTTGGTATTAACAAGTGAATCTCTCCACTCTGAGAGAATAGGTAAATCTGCATGATACTTGAGAAGAAATACAGCACTTTAGACACTTTCCTCTTACGTATAATGCAGCCTGTAACAGGAAGGAAATTTTAACTATTCTGGGATGATCATTAAAAGGATGTTAATTAACAGGCATCTAGCAAAAATTAAATTCTAATTCTTATTGAAAAAACATCTTACTCTTCACAGTCTGGAAGTTTTAAGCTACTATTAGTGTACAATGAACTGGCAGTCAGAATCAGAACGTCACCTTTTTTAATAACTTTATAAATATTTCTAGATCTGTGTTTTGGTTTCTTGTCACATTTTACTGTCACTTCTGACTCTCATTCACTATTTGGTTCCGTAAGTTCAATTCACATAGAAATGGTACTCAAAAACCCACTCCTAGGAAATGGGATCATCTTGTCTCTCTCTTAATTTTGGTTAACTTGAATGCTTTAAAAGTTTTTTATAAGGGACAGTTTACTGTCTTAATTTGGTACTAGAAGAAAAAAATGAGCACTGATTACTAACCTGTTTATTGTTTAAAAAAGAAGAACGAGTGCTGCTATTTTGCTGTATTTTTTCCCTTCTGTTTTATTTCCACTTTTATTTCCTTCTTGACAATTTTTATTGCAGAAATTTCACTAATTGCTGGTATTTTGATAATCTCGATAATTTTCTTGGGGTACCTTGTAAGGAATCTTTATGAACAAGGGTCTTGCATTCAGCATTCATGAATGACAGAGAATTCCTGCCTAAAAAGAGCAGGTCATTGCGCATTTGGAATGGGCAATGTTTTTATCTGTGAACATCTTGAGATCACAAATTCATACTGAATTAGCTCAGTTTGCATGGCTGGTTTGAATTACTGAATTCATATCACTAAGTACAGTATTATATGTAAAACTCAACAAAAAAATAAAGCAGCCTCTGAAAAAACAAATCAAAATGCCTATGTAATACATGTGATGATCGGTGAGTCCAGAATCTTCTGTTCCACACCAGTCCCTGCAGTGCTCTTGCTTTGTGTATCAAATGCTCTTTCTGTATGCGTGAGTGGAACAGGGAAACATATAACACAAAACAACCAATTTCCCTCACTTACTATCGTGACAATTTATTAAGCCAATTTGAGTGATGTATTAAAACCCACAGTTGATAATAATGTTAATGGCTTTAAATATTGAAAATATAATCCAAACTTAATTGTAATTTTGGAATAAGAGAAGTCTAAGGACTATACACTTCTCTGTTCCAAGTCAGCTTCTCCCAGATTCTCTTCCTGAATTCAATATGAAGGTATTAAGTCTTCATACCTGGCAAAGTCAGTAGGCCTATTTGGGGATGAGCCTTTTAAATTTCCAATTGTCTGTTTGGCAGTTTGAAGAACTTGTATGGGTGTGTGGGTGTGATATGGGGCTCTTTCATTATTTTTGTGTAGCTGCTCTCTCACTGACTTCTGCAGAATATACTGAAGGAATTTGCAATGACCGATGGGATGGGATGATAAGCTGGTTTAGCAGCTCAAGTATTTGTGCACAAAGCGGTGAATGCATATGTAGTTTCTAATTGTGTGCAACATTGTGAACATGTTTGATACTCCAATTCGAAAGGAAGTTTTTATGATGCTTATGGTTCTTATGTTGGTGCTAGAACTGACTCGGAATAGTTGCAAAGCAAATATTAAGTGTTTTTAGTGACCTTTAATAGCTAACATGGGAAATAATGTGGTTTGAAACTTATCCATCTACATCCGTAAAAACCTTCTTTCATACATAGCTTTTGATGGACAATTTTAGAACTGATTTCCTTTAAGTATTTTAATACTAAAACTTTTCTTGCAGCACGGAGTGACTGTTCTTCCGTAAATATTCTTGTCTTTTAAAAATCTGTTGTGTTTTACTGTAGGCAAATAGTTGCTGTGTCCCATATGTTTACTCTTGAAAATAACTTAACTCACTCTCATTCTTCCTATTTCAGCCTGGCGTTCTGGGATATTTTGAGTTCAATGCTTCACCTCAACCACCTGGTTATTTAACATTCTTCACATCAGCACTGCATTCATTAAAGAAAGGTAAAAGCTTCATTTTCATAATTTAAGGCATCTGCTAATGAGTTACGTATATGGACTTCAGTACTTTTTTGCAGTATTTATAACTTGGGAATTAATCTGTGTTGAGTGTTTCTGGATGCTGATCTAATTATGAGACTGTCTCTTACTACAGTGCAAGTATTGCTTACATGAAAGGCTTATTTATTATGGCATTGGCCATCATGGAATAAAGTATATGACAGGCTGCTATTCCAGGATACATTAAGATACAGTTTCCTCAAAAACCTAAATGTGTAGCTGCAACCTGTATAGGAGCCATAATCAGACTAGCACTTATTTAAATGGAATTCAAGAGTGTTCGTCTGGTGCAACATTTGAAGTGTCACGTTCAGTAGGGTGAACTTGGCTTTGTCAGTACTTAATAACTGAATTCAAGAAAACGCTTTCTTGGATGGAGTTAAAGAGCTGGTACAAGCTAGCCTGAGGAGAAGGGCTTTCTCGCCCTATTATTTTATTAATAATCTAAAATATAAAACATCTTGCATTTAAATATGCACACTTTGTATATGATTAGTACCTATTTTGTGGGTCATGAATTCTGGACAGAGTTTTCATAAAGTTAAGATTAGCACATTTTATGGATGTTCCTGTTAGCAAATGAAGGAAATTCATACCATTAGTCTGAGTTTTACTGTGCCACTAACTTGGTATATGATACAGAGCATGCTCTCCTGTATTTGTTTTCTGTAATTTTCCCATTTATATGTTGGGATAGTGCTTTGCAACATAAAGATGACAAGTATTCTATCCTTGTGGGTACATATTTATAAAAATACTGTGATAAGTATTTAATGCATGTTTACTGTAAATGTACATTGTCTAAAGGATCGGTGTGCATACCTTTTCTTTACATGTATCTCACCTTGGCTTATGAGATGCCATAACATGTAACAAGGTGCATCTGTGATACCAGATTCTATATTTAATAAGGAAGTCAAGAAATCGTGCAGTTCAGGTTAACATTCTCTGTACTTTGCGTGCAGAAGAGGAACACATTCGTTCTTGTTGCCTGCTGTTGTCATCTTCCTCGCTTAATCACCAATATTGGCAGTTGTATTCAGTAAGATTTCAGTGCTTTTACACAGCAATGTCCTGTGTTTTGGTTTGAAGGTGTTTATCTAAGGCTTTCAGGAGAGAGCTTCAGTGTGTATAATTGTATTTAAAACCCAAAAAATTGCCCTTTCAGATTACCTTGGAACAATACGCTTTGGAGTGATCACAGATAAACATGTTGCAGAGGAGATCTCATTGGTGCATTCAGGCAGCGTGTACTTGCACAGACATGTCAACACATCTCTTGTGAGTATTTTATTTATGTTGTAGTGCCTCTGAGCCAGTACATGGAGATTGAAGCTCTGTCATAATGGACCCTGAATAAATGTTTCACAGAGCTTTAGGATACAGGATGTTTTAAGAACAATATTTTTGTACAGTAACACAAATTTTCATTCTGCAAGTCACCAGCTATTTTAAACATCAACCCAAGTTGATGACTTCTATCAAAATATAACCCAAAACCCCCAACCATCTCAGAAATTACTGCACAAAGACTTTTTCCTAGGGTTTCTACCTCTTTAAGTGGGTCAGAAATAGAAGGCTACTTGAACGAGGATATGAACAAAGAGATTTTGTGTCAAGAATAGGAATAGTGAAAACTTGCATTTTGGTTTAAAATATGGCATTACACTGATCAGAAAAATCATGCAAGTTAATTTACTTGAAACTTTATAATAATTCTTGATCCACATGCCTTGGTTTTGGAAGACTAAGACTGAAAATACTAACTCCCAGATTTGCTGCGTGGCATAGAGACCTTATCTATCCACACTGCTACCATGAGTGGAAACTCCACCATTGTAATATGTACTTTATTCATATGAAACCAGGGAAAATATGGATTTCTCGGGTTAAATTACTGGTAAATACATAAAACTACTTTTGCCTGGGCAACTGATTTAAGATAAACTTGCCTTAATTTACTAAAATGACTGTAGAAGCTGTGAGTTCTTTTTATTATGTATGTCTTATCTCCGTATTCAGTAATGAGAAGTAACAGCTTTAAATTCAGTGTTGATGCTGGAGTCTTAAAAGACTAATTAATAATGAGTTAATTTGGTGAAGAAGTAGCGGGAAAAAGTTTTCCAATATGCTGTAAATCAGGATATGTGACAATACCAACTTAGAGACTGAGCTCTTTCATTTATAAAGAAAATTCATTTTGGTGAGAAAAGTAAAGATTAAAAAGATGTAGCAAAAGAAGGAGGAGCTTCCCTGGTAGAATACTTTCTGCCTGAAAGGTTGCATGTGTTACTATGATCTGATGAGCATTTGGAAAGTTTTTCTAAAGGGAAAGGGTGTATGAAATGCTGCAGCTTGCTGAGTAGTATAATTAAATTTAGGGATTTTTAGGCATTGTAGTAACAAGGTGTGTTTGAGAACTGCATTAATTACAAACGAGTGAGGACAAATAATTATTTTCCCCCCTTCAAGATCTATCCAAATGACATCATGAACTATACTGCTGAGAACATTTGCAAGTGGGCTCTAGAAAATCGAGAGATGCTCATACGCTGGCTGAGACCACATGGTGGAAAAAGCCTTCTTCTAAACAATGAGCTGAAGAAAGGACCAGCACTTCTTATATTTATACCTTACAATCCCTTAGCAGAAATTCATCCTCTTTTAGATGAAGTAAGTGAAATGTCTTTTTTTTTTTTAACTTAACAGTAGAATTTGAGAACTCTGGTCAAGGTTCTGAGCTTAATTGTGACAATTTATTTCATTGTTCCAAGGATTCTCTTTTGTTTAAAAACACTTATTCTCAAGCCATATTATCCCAAGTCTAATCTTAGACTGCTTTGCATCCCACGCATCATGCCTTTGTCTCGTGTCAACAGTTGTTTAGAACAAGCACCTAATTCTTTTCCTTGATTTCCTTCTTGGGGCAAGTGCTATGTGAGAGATGCAGATCTCTGGTCTTCTGTTCCAGGTGACATGGCTCAAATGGAAGAGTAAGAATGTATGGAGTATTGTGGGACCTGTGTTTTGTCCACCATTCTATTTCTCCTCCCCTTCCATCTTTCCAGACATGATTTTGCAAGGAAGAATGGACCTTTTTATTAAACCAGACAGTGTTATTTGAAGTATAGCCCAATTGAAAACCTACTCAGAACTAATCTGATCTTTATATTATGTGCATTCCTTAGTTGCCTTCCAATTTTCTCTTCCTCTGCCATTATTTCTATTTCTGAAGTGCCCAAGGCAGGAGTTTGTGTAGCTGTGCAGTAAAGGAGATAGGGAAACTAACTTGGTTAAAAAGTAGATTTTTCCCAGGCTATTTTTCATCTTTAACGCATTGTCCCATTTGGTACATCACAGTGGTCATCACATAGCACTGAGGACAGAGTCGAAGAGGAAAGAAGAATCAGTGGAAAGTGAAAAGTAGGGCTAAGTTTTGATGGCAGTGCTGCCTTACATCATGGCATCTATGTCCTGGAATGTGTGATTTCCACAAGGAGGCCTAATTAGTATTGCAGTGTCTGAAGCAATGAGGAAAGAAAAAGAAAATAACTTACGATACAATATTTAGCCAACATAAGACATAAACGCAGTGAAAGTTAGATTGCTACAAGGTGGGGTTGGAAATCTTTACCTTAAGACTGGAAAAAAACTGTGATTATTCTTGTACCTACCTGTCTTATTTTTAGCAGACTTAATTCAGTGATGCTTCTCACAGATTGAACATTCTAGTAACAGGTACCACTTAACTTAGATCAAATCAGACCAACATAAGATGTTCCATTTTAGATTTCATTCTTCTAAGTAATAGTATTTATCAAAATGAGAAATGAGATACAAAATATGCCAGCTGATCTTGTATAGCTTCATTTTCATAGAGAGATATTATGCAACTTGTTTACCATGGGAAGAGATGGTTACTGCACGTGTCCTGTGGATTTCATCAAGTAGTGAAACCACTTGACTGGAAGGAAGTGGCAAAGCACAAAGCTGTCAAGTTGTATGTTGAAAGCTCTAAGAGCAGATTTTTCTTTTTCTGATAGTAACTCACTGAAATGAGATTTCTTACCGCAGAACTGGCTTTCTGTTCATAATTTCTGTCATGTTCCTCTGTATAGATAGTCCAAATCTTCAGGCTAGATTATGGTATGAGGGGGCAAGTTTCTTCAAAGTTAATTGAGCATTTTCAGGATGAAAACATCTAACAACAAATTCTTAGACTGTAATGAACTTGGTATAAACCACATCTTAATGCTGATGGTCCTGTGACACACACAGCACCTTAGATGTGATGCATCACCATCCCTTTGATAATTATGATTCCTATCAAAGTTCTTGTGTAAGCAGTGTGTGTATATTCTGTAATTTGATTATTTTTAATGTGATAGATTTAAGGGAAGGCAAACTCCCTCTTTCATTTTCCTTTTTTATATATGATGTTACTTAACTCCTAGAAAGAAAATTCCTTCTGTGGTCCACACAAATGCCTTTTTCACTGCTTGTTTCCCCTTGATTAAGAATAAAGTGGTGATGCAGCACAGGAATGTTTGCACTGAGAGGCAGGCTTTTCTCTTTTTTCCTTTTTGGTTTCTTCTTCCAATAAGTCACACATTACTATATGCAAAGGACACCTGCAGTATTACAACTATATGCCCATGGCTGGGAAAATACTAACATTGCTTTAACACTGTCAGTGATTGTTACAAAATTTGTGTACCACCTACAGCAGGAAAAAGCTCCAGTCCCTTTCATATGGGAACGCTTTTATTTTCTTCTTGTATTGGGTAATTCAGGAACCTGTACTGATTAATGCTTCAGGTAGTGGGATTTAGCCTTAAAATGCAGTAGTGTTAGATGTGATACGAAGAGGACCCCAAGATCGTTGTCACTGGACTGAAAAAGTACTTGAAGTGGCTTTTTGTTGTTCTGTACATTTAATTCTTACACGCTGAAATATCTGAAAATTTAACTTTGCTATCAAGTCAGAGCCTCCTGTAATTTCTTGGAAGAATGAAGGAGAAGAGTAGTCAACTTCATGTTTCTGAAATTCTCTCACTGCATGCATGTTGTTAAACCTGCCACAGATAACTGCATTGAACTGTGTACAGTTAATGTTGCTTTTTTTTTTTCCCTCCCCTTTTTTTCTCCCCTACCCTGCAGATTACCAAAGTGGCCTTGGAATACCACAACTGTAATAAAAGCCAGGCAGCTGAGCCAGATCTTCAACACTTAGGAGACACTGATTCACCAGCTTTTGATTCCTCTGTACCAGATGCACATATGAAATTACCAGAAACATTTTCAATAACCAAGTCCCCATGCTGTAACACAGTGGTGCTTCCACAGTGGCATTCAATATCTAGAACTCACAATGTCTGTGAGCTTTGCATTAACCAGACACTCGGTGTCAAACCAAATAAAGTCCATGTGCCACACTGTAACTTTTTTGAGATAGAAGCAGCTTTGGACTCTTTCTACCTCCAGGAGCATACCTTTTTTCAAGTTATATCAAATACCATAGAATGCAGCAATTTTTTAAGTTTCTATAGTCCCTTTAGCTATTACACTGCATGTTGCAGGACAGTAAACAGGCATTTTTTAAGTTTCATTAGTTCTGAGAAGACCATCTTTCAGACCCCAAAAGTAACATTTTCTTCCCATGGGAAGAAAGATGACACCCAACGTTCTATTCCTCACATTGAGGATAGGAATTGGTTTATTCCTGACCTTCATAGTAGTGGCACTAACTTTACTGGTCTGAGCTGCAGGACCAACAAAACCTTGAATCTCTATCTACTGGATTCAAATCTTTTTTGGATATATGCGGAGAGGCTAGGAGCATCGAGATCTACTCATCTTAAGGAATTTGCTGCCATTGTTGATCTGAAAGAAGAAGTGCACTATGTCCTGGATCAAAATCAGTCACTTGTTGGATCTGCCCTGGGTATGGTATCCACTATACAAATGCTTGAAATGAGATAATTAAGTTTGCAAGTAAGCTTATCAATGGAAAACCTAATGCCATTTTGAAAAGTGAGACTACAGTCAACACTGTGAATTGTAATGTATTCTGTTGATTTACGAATTAGTTAATCAAGCAGTAAACTTGTGTCCTAGATGATATAAGAACTAAGTTTCATATACCAAAAGTATATGAAGTTAAAAGTGAACCGCAAAATGTGTGATTCTTGACTGGCTGATGCACTGTAAGAACTGGTAAAATCTAAACTAATTTCCTTGTGGGGAAAAAAAATTGCTAAGTATCTAACAAACTTGGTATTACAGAAGACATTTGTATATTAATGGTGGTGTTGATATTTGCTCACCCATTCTGTGTAATAAAATTCCACAGACGAGTCTCCACTTGTCAGCAGAGACTAACCCTTCCTCTTGTCCTCTGAAACCAACTTAGAAATTGTTTTAAATTTATTTTGCAAAGTATGTGTGTTTTCAAAGTAGAGCTCTGTAGTGGTTCTGGCCAGTTGTCTCAATACTCTAGTTCCTGGTTGAATTGGAGGAAAAAGAAACGCAACAACCAAACCCAAAAAACAAAACTAAAAAAATAACAAACCCAGTTGCAGTTCTGGTTTATTTGCAAGTTATTGACTAAGGCACAACACATCTAACCATGTGCATTTACATATCATGATGATATGCAAAACAGAGTCCACCTGTGGAAAATGCAGGAATTTTTCACGTTAACAGTGTAAGTAAAATGGAAGTAAATTCAGTGAACATAGCATTAAAATAAATTGTTCAAAATGGTGTATCAGGAGAATTCTTACAGCATTAATTACATTTTTCCATAAATAGAACAACCATGTTCTTAAGGATCCCATCCAGCCCCGTATCCTGTCTCCATTCTAGCCCCCTAGAAAAATCATTCTGGAAAACCAAACAAAACCCCAGTGACCATAAAAGGATGCTTAGGAAAAATTAAAATCAGAGTGAGGAGATACATATTTCCTTCCCTTTTTTGCTCCCAGTACTTTCTGTCTCAAACTTTTGTCAGGTCACAGGATTTCCTGAGCATGATGAGAGTTTCTCTGCTGGGTAACTCTCAGTATATTTCTATTCCAAGTCACTTGAACTTGTGGGAAAGCTTTTGCTTCTACACAATCTTGTCAGGGAGCCACTGTGATTTAGTGTTTGGGGTTTGTGTGGGTGGGGTTTATTTTACTTCCTTAAGCCTCTTTGATATCGTAAAATTATAAAACAGGTTTGTATTTAATGCCTTTAACAGAATTTAGTTTTTACAGATGGTTTCTAAAAATTCAGGACGGCATCTTTTAATTACCCCCCTCCTTTCAGTTATTGTTTACTCGTGCATAGATATTCCAAATCAGGAGGTCTAGAAAGGGAAAAAAACAAACCTCTTTTGGTCTGGTGTGAGAATTGAATGAAATGCTGACTCGTAAATATAAGATTAAATGTACTGCTGTTTGCATTTCAGAGGTAAACTGGATGTTCTGGTATTTTGTATGTATGTAAAGTGCCAGTTTTACTTTGGCCTAGGTTTTGGATTGGAAATACCAGCACAAAATGTTTTTGTCTGATTAGGTAATTATTCTTAGCATGTTTGATATTACATTTTTGTCTTGATTATTGAATACTCTTATAGTGCACAGAATAATATTTATATAAATGGAAAAGAAGGATACAGTCACTGTCTTGCAGCAATTTAGAGAACATGGTCCAGGCTCAGAGTAGTGCAGCTGAAGGTAGTTGAGCGCTTTGGGTCTAGCTTTGTTACCACTGGCCAGCTACTTGTTAAATACCTTAAAAGTAAGAAGAAAGCTGAATGAAGAGGAAGGTGGTCACTGGTGACCAAAAGGTGGCTGGTCATATTGGCATGGGAATAGCACAGTATTTAAATGTCAAAAGAAAAAGAAAATTACAGGGAAAGTAATTAAAAATGAAAGAATAAATGCAAATAAATATGGAATTAAGCAGAGCCTTCAGGATAAGGGCCAAATACTTCAATGTTGTATAGAAAGTGAAAAATGGTGAGACGATGCTATTTATGAGTTAGCAGATACATGGTTAGGAGTGTAGACTATTATTATTATAGTACATTGAATAAAAGTAGAAGCAAAATTAGAGAGTAGTGTGGCAAGTGAAAAGACTGTAATGAGCAAAACAAACCAGTAAAATCTTATCTTGTTTTCACATCAGTGAGGTTACTCGGGAGTTGATACCAAACTGTCAAAAATTAATGACATGAAACCAGGTTTGAATTTCTCTTTTCTCTGTAAGTTTTTCTGAATCCAAAGGAAAAACTGCCAAAATCACACATTTATGAAACTGAAATAGCTTTGTTCTGTATCAATTTATTTTCAGAGAACTTCATAAAAAATTTCAGTATTCTCTACAGTCCCTTGAAAAGGCATCTTGTTGATGACTCTTCAGTCCATCTTCGTGACCAGCATGTAATCACTGAAGTGACTACTAACACCTTCCATCAGACAGTGTTTTTGAGTGAAAAGGTAACACCTCATTGCTGATAAAGTTTCTTGCAAATCGTTGCTCAGACGTTTGAGGAGGGGGTCTCATTCTTTTTTGACATTGATACGATAAAATGTTATAACAATTCAGAAAGTATCTTTTTCTTTAAAAAGGCATTTTGCTACTGTGTGATCTTAAGTAAATCTGCAAAAGATCATCTTATGGTGTTAAAATAATCCAAAAGTTAGTGCAGCTGAATCCCTGGCCTTCAACAGGGTTTGCTGGGTTTTGGGGGGCTGCTTGGGCTTTTTGGGGGGAGGGGAGGAGGTGTGGGTTTTTTTCGCTGTATGTTTGAAATATAGATTTTAATTTACTTAAAAAAAAGAAAGTGTCTGCCCTGCTTTTCCCTTTCTTGCACTGTAATAGGAGCACACCTAAATACTTAGGGTTTAAAGTAGTACTGAAGAATACTCTGATTTCTGTGTTTTATACCTCAAAGGAAATAAATACACAACTTTTTTTCTGTATGTTACATTCTTTTGTAAAAGTCAAAAGTTATTGCAAAGGAGACATAATTAAAAAAAAAAAAAAAAAGAAAAAAACCCCAAGGGTTTTAAACCCAAGATGTTATTTGAAAGCACACAGCAAAAATAACCCAAAACTCTCGCAGGTGAAAGCTTTCCAGTTACACACCATGAAATTGCTTTAGATCTCACCCTGAACAGTAATTAAATTACTTTGATTTCTTAACGATGTGATAGTGAGGCTCAATATCCATTATCTGTCAGGTCTGCAGTGAATGTATGCGTCCCTAGTAATTGGTTTCCAGCAGCCCTAACTCGTGCTTTGCTAGTTAGAGGCAAAAAGCAGAAGTCTAGATACCATCTCCCTGCCCTCCCCAGGAAGTATACAGTCACTGTTGGATACATAGGAGTTTAAGACTGCAGGAGAATCCTGGGAAGTGTAGTAAAGTTTGGTGTACTTTTGCTTAAAGGGAACGATGCTAAACTATATCATCTAATCCTCTTCATTTTGTCTTTTTCGCATGGAAATAGAGTTCCCCAAGTTTTTGTCTATTAACACAGTAGGCGGAGACATCAGTAAATATCTTACAGTAAAGTTTATTAAGGTATGGTTTCCTTTCACATTTGAAGGGTTCCAAGTTTTAGATGTTGTGAAGACTAGTGCTCCTTTACTGTGGATTAACTACAATAGATAATCAAACTCTTCCCCATTTCATTTTTCAGAATGTCTTGCTGCTCTATTACGCACAGTGGTGTGGATTCTGTGCTTCTCTTAATCACATCTTTATTCAACTTGCTCGGCTCCTGCCTCCAGATAATTTCATTGTGGCAAGGTAAAAAAGATTCTGTTTTCAACTCTCTGGAATAATACAAGCTGATTGAGGTTATAAGCCTAAAGAATAATTACTTTGTCTCTACAATCTTGCAGTGGTAGATGTGAGTGTCATCTGCTTCATTTCTCTTTGAATGCATTATTTTGTTTCTCTCTGTATAGATTTGGTGGTTTTCAGTCTCATTGTAGTAGTTATCCAGTTAATTAAAATGAATTTTTAAACAGTTTTTAACAATTTTTAAACCTTAAAGCTGCCTAATTTCAGGAAGTAAATAAATAAAACAACAGCAGAAAATAATTTTTACTCCTCTATCTGATTATTTGTAGCAGATAATAATATCCTGTAGTACTGTATTTGAGAAGTTGTTTGAACGAGGAAGAACACATGTTGTTGTGGGTTAATCCTGATGGGCGGCTAAGCACCACACAGCTCACTTCTCTCCCCCCACAGTGGGATGTGGGAAGAGGAATGGAAGAATAAAACCAGTAAAACCTGGAGGTCACGAGACAACAAAACAGATTTGTTTAGGATTGAAGGATAAGGGGAAGGAGAGAGAAGGAAGCAAAACAGGTGATGTAACAGCAGTTACCACTTCCTGTGGGTAGAGCGATGTCCAGATGGTTCCCAAGTGAAAGATGAGTAAATCCCATAAAACTCCCTCTTTTCCCCTTTCCTG
>NW_009909826.1:0-2270 GCF_000696875.1 Nestor notabilis | reverse complement strand
TCAGGCCACCTGCCTGGTTGTGTCCCCAGCCCCCGGAGTATCCACTGTAGATACACACTGGTATCTAGGGGGTAGAGTGAGAAACAGGGAAGACTGATAATCATCATCATAAACCTAAAACATGGCACCATACAAGCTACTATGGAGAAAATTATCCCAGCCAAATCCAGTATATAGACATATAAATATATTTCTATCTCTGTATGCATCTCTATATTTTTATATATTATATATATTAAAATATATTTTTGTATAAACAAAAAACCACCATATCTTTGTTCGCCATTGACAAGGCTTTTAATGTTTCAGTGCAACCCAGACATTCTTGTTCATGTATTTGATAATACATCAATACTTACAACATCTGCTCTGACTGCATCCTTGTTTCATTTTTGACTGAACTTACTCTGGAAGGCAGAGTGAGATGTATAAGGAAAAAATGCAATTAAAAATCTGGCATTATTACCTGTTTATAATTGCAGCTTTATTCCCACAGGTGTAATGCTATTCTCAAACCTACACCCATTCTCTTTTCTGACATTGAAGTTCTCTCATTTGTTCCATCATTTTTATTGTAGTATTGCTGATGTATATCACCTATGATTTTTCTGTAATAAAATTGTTGTAATTAATAAGAATTTTATTTTTAATCAAACAAATGCAGAGAAAAACATAACAAGTAATTGAACAAGTGTTTCCTTCGCAAAATCTTATGTTCCTTTAGAAAGAAATTGTGCCTTTAAGAATATGCTTGTCCTTGGAAGAAGCAAAATAATTTACTCCCAGAACTACTTGAAGGGAAAATATTCATAGAGTTGGGGTTGAGGAACAATGAATAGATAAAACTTCAGTTTCATGTTGAAACTATTAGGCAGGTCTGTCTGTTTCAGAGAAGGAAGATGGGTACACAGTGAAGATGTGTGCATGATGAGTGATGTGCAGTTTAATTGCTGAGTGAGAGCAGTTGGAATACTGTACACATTTTTCCTAGAAAACTCCCCACCACAGCTATTAGTTTAACTGAGATCCATCCTCTTGAATATCAGTAATTAATTTTGCTGACTCATACGCGCAATTCTTTTGACATTTGGACTTCCTTTCACAGATTTGCATTTCCTTCTTGCCAACCCCTAAAATGGCGTTTTACAAGAAAATACAGATTGTTCATCTGACGGTTCTCTTAATCAGCGTGTTGTCTTTTCTTAACAGAATTGATATCACTCGAAATGACCTTCCATGGGAATTTATGACAGACCGTCTTCCAACCATTTTATTTTTTCCTCATCGGAGGTAATATAACTCTTTTTCCCTTTGGGTTTCTAACTTTCATTTTACTAAGTTGTAATAATTACCTGGTTACATGTTTTAATAGAGAAAAAAGCCAAACAAATTCATTTCCATATACACTGTCTTACTTTATGCATATTCTAATTTAAAAAACAAAGAACCCCACCAAGCTAACAGACATGGATAGCTGATGGTGTGCAGATAGTGAATGTTCTTGCCAAATGTCATAATTCAGTTGTTTGTAAGTCTGTCTTTATGGACAGCACCATTCTTAATCTTCCTCCTCAGTTAATTTTTGGTATTATTTGGTTGTATTTCAAATTATTAGCTTGGCATGATCCAAATAAATTTGTGAGTAACTACAGGAGCGGGGGGAAAAGGGAGAAATGATGTAGGTGATGGTACAACGTAGCTCTAGTGCTACTTGTATCTAATCGCTTCTAATTGGCTAAACTAAGAGAGATCTCAGATAATATTATAATGGATTCTTGCAGTAAAATGCAAGGATTTGCTTGCAGTAGTTAATGAAGAGAAATAAAAAATAAGCACAGATGAAGAGTAAGTAAGCCAGGTCAAGCTTGGTCTTGTTTAAGAGAACAAAAACTAACAATCCTGACGTGACAGGGAGAGGAGATAGATTGTTACGTGGGTTTTTTGTTTTGGTTTTTGTCGTTGGTTTTTCATTTTGTTTTTTTAAGACAAATTTTTTACTTTGAAAAGTAGAGAATCTGAGTACTAAAGGAGGGCTTATGCAAAGTCATGGAAGAACTTCCAGTGTAAACCAACACTATGGTTATTGAAATACCTTTTTTCTTAAAACAATACTTACTTCTTCACTGTTTCATTTGGGCATAGATATATTTTTTTCAAAGTTCTAAGATTTTTTTGTTGAAATAGCAGAGATACTTTAATTGTCATTAGTGTTCTATTGACTGATTGTTTTTAACAGTAATCATAGAATCCTAGAACAGTTAGGGTTGGAA
>NW_009909825.1:394-905 GCF_000696875.1 Nestor notabilis | reverse complement strand
TACACACACTGCACAAACCACTCGGACTTCATAGCAGGCCCATGTTATCATGAGTTCAAGATATTGCTGTTCGGACTTTATAGAAAAACACCGGTAGCCACAGTGCAAATTATCTGTGCACTTTCCTGGACACCAAGTATTTAGTTAGATCCTAACTGGGGATGCTAAAGGTTTTAGATGATACTCTTGTCCCTTTTTAGTTGTCTTAATGCAGAGAACAAAACATGTTAAAATTCTTAAACAGAAAATTAAACAGTCCGGAAATAAACACAATATGGAAAAAACATAAATAAGAACCTTACTTAATCATGTATTAATGTCAAAAAACACGGTGATGGATTTAAAGGCATAAAAGCATAAAATATATACTCTTTTAACAAGCTCTAACTCCTAGAATCTGGTAGAGCACAGCATATTCTTTTACTGAAAACACTGAGATTCTAAGGTTAAAAACTCCTATTTCTGCTTGCTTATGTGTTCACTGGATAACTTCTTCCTTTCCAACAGAAAG
>NW_009909825.1:0-214 GCF_000696875.1 Nestor notabilis | reverse complement strand
GTGAAGGTAACTGTATGAAAACACTTTCAAAGGTCTTTAAAGCTGTGCCACAAAGTTTTCTGATAAAAATCTTGGCTCTCTCATTCAGTAAGAATGTCTGATTTAACAGGAAGATAGCGAGAAATAGGTGAGGCATGCTCCAGAGCGAGCTGCACAAGCTACAAAGGTAGTAAAGGAAGTAACTAGGATGAAGAAGCTGGAAGTTTTCACTTAG
>NW_009909824.1:11095-30270 GCF_000696875.1 Nestor notabilis | reverse complement strand
GACATGGAGCTGTTGGAGCAAGCCCAGAGAATGTTGGGAAGAGACTCTTCGTTAAGGACTGTAGTGGTAGGACAAGGAGTAATGACTTTAAACTTAAACAGGGGAAGTTTAGATTAGATCTAAGGAAGAAGTTCTTCACAGTGAGGGTGGTGAGGCACTGGAATAGGTTGCCCAAGGAAGTTGTGAATGCTCCAACCGTGACGGTGTTCAAGACCAGATCGGACAGAGCCTTGGGCGACATAGTTTAGTGTGTGGTGTCCCTGCTCATGGCAGGGGGGTTGGAACTAGATGATCTTAAGGTCCTTTCCAACCCTAACTATTCTACGATTCTATGATTCTAATGGGAATTTAGATGCATCATCTTACTTCCAAGAATCATCTTGATTTCTTTTAATAAACTATAGATCATCTCACTGCCAAAGTCCTTCATAAATCACTAATACATTCACTGTGAGTGTATTCATATTATTATTCAAATATTCAATTATTATTCAAATATTATTCACTGTGAGCATAAAAAGGTCACCTGAATTTTGTCTCCATCTTTTTGCAAGGTCTTTTAAGGACAAAACTACCATCAGACATCACAGAGGCAAACTTTGGCAAGTATCCACCTGTTGAGACTAACATGCAGGCTCAGAAAAAAGCCCCTCTCTCCATTATCCACAATAGTTTTCATACTTATTCCCTAGTGCACATTCCTAGCATAGGAGTCCAAAAAAGGCAGAAAGGCAGAATGTCAGCACATCCATACTCACAGAACATTACTGATTCTATGGGATCATATATTCAAGAGTTATCATAAGTATCATAAAACTACTCATCCATTAGTTTGCAAAAATAGAAGACATTGTAATTTTGAAGATGATCCATCGATTGCCATACATTTTAAGACAGCCTTTTACCCAGAGAAATTAAGATATCTACTGTATCTTAGATGTGTACAAAGTTAAGCACTTAATTTTAAAATGAAAACTCCTGAAGAGATAGCTTCATATTTCAGTTGAGATAGGCTTCTTTAGTTCAACTTAATATTCTTTTTATTTGTTTTACGCTAAAATAAGCTTGTTTCAACTGAAATAACAGAAAATATATGAAGATATTCAGCAATTTTTAAATAGTTTTACACTTGTACTCTGATCTTAATCTCTGCAACTCCCTACAGTGACAACGTTATCAACTGCCTTCATAAGACACCAAAGCTTTTTATATTCATAATCACACTTATTTCAGTCAGGCTGCAGTGCACAAACATCACAAACCTACAGAACATACAACATCAGTCAGGTAATTTTGCTTTATGTCTTGGTAGCATCAGAAATATAGCTCAGAACTTTCTGCTTCAAAGTGCCATCTGGACTGAAGGTATCTCCATGCATAGTTTAGAGCTTGAAGGCTGCTACACGTCACAGAGGGCAATGCACCACAGCCTGCCTCATGTCATGCTGCCTGTTGCCTTTTCAGACAAAAGGTCTAGACAGCATCTACTTGTCAGGAACATACCCATTTAAGACAACACCCTCTTTGTCATCACTGCCTTTCCCTCCAATAGATCAGCTATAAATTTGGTTTTGGAAATGGTCTCAGAGCTCCAAATCCAAGTGCTGGGATACTCATGCCTGTCCATTTTAAGGGCTCCATGTGTTACCACCTGCGATATGCCAAGTTGTATATTGCAGTGGGACATTATACCCTTGTTAATGAAAAAACACCAACCAGATGCTGTACCCACCTTCACAATCAGATTCCGGTGCTCCTCAGACTGACTGAAGTTCATGCCCATTTCAAAGATACTCATCGTTCCTTCCTCACACAGGCTCATCCAGGTGTGATATTCTTCACGCTCTGGCAGTCTATCCCAGAATGTCTTGAATACCTCCCAGATTGTTTCCTGACATACTGAAGGCACAGAAAGGTCTGGTGTTAGTACAAACAAAATGCTTCCATTGCCATGGGTGGTCAGGATAGTATTGTCCAAATGTTCTATGCTTTTTAGTACATTAATATATAGAATCCAGTGACTAAACACCTACAGCTGAATGTCTAGACACCAACAGCTGAATGTCTAAGGCATTGAAGGGACTGACAGTGAAGATGTGGTGGATCTTCCACACTCCTACTACTTCCCTCCCTGACTTTCTTATTGAAGTAATTAATTACCTCATTAAAGAAAAAGAAAAAGAAGAAAACAAGAGAGAGTGCACTTGTCTCCTAACAACCATCAAGAACAACAGTATTTTCACTGAGTGAAACTGCCCTTGATCAGTGGGTCAAAGTTTTAGAAAACTTAGAAAACCAAAATAGCATTGCAAATGTCCTCACAGAAAGTAGACCCGGAGCTTAATTTATAAGAACAATAGTGGTGCTGATCAAAGTTTTAGAGGCTCAACCAGTAATAATTCATCTGGGCTCACCTTTACACAGAACTTAAAGTAAATTTCAGAAATTATAATTGCATTAGTAATTTGAAAAACAAGGGTGATGACGCAATAATATAATACGCTAAGAAATAAGTCAATCTCTAACCCTATTGTATGTATGCACTGAGAAAGAACTGGACATCTCTGACTGAACAGAGAGTGTGTGAATTAAGGGTTAAATTCTCTTGTACTATGCCAGCTACTTTAACCTTCCAATCCTGCTGCACATGTGCTCTTTGCCAATCAGAGTAGTTGGTCACATAATGCTCAAGGAAGAACCTTCTGTGACCCAGGATAACTGGAAGTAAGGAAGATTTGCAGGATTTTCCTTGGGTCCTGAAGAGAAAAGTGTTAAAAGGAGAACAACTCTAAAAATCACTTGCAGCAAATGCCAGCCTGGAGTAGTGGCAGACAAACCTGCTTTTTAGCCTTAATCAGATTTCACTACTTACATAGTATATATAAGTATATATACTATATATATATATATGTACAGCATGTATATATGTATACTGTATATACTAATATATACTTACATACATAGTTCAGCAGAGGAATGCTTTGCATTCAGGGTAACTCCTGACATCATAAGCAAGACCCTATGGGAGACTGACGATGAATCTATCTTTGGAAAGTAATTTTCTTCAGTCTGCTTAAAAATAAGCTCCAGGCTGCCAAAAGCAGTATGTTACTGCTATTTCTTCTTGATTCTCTGTGTTCTGAATTCCAAAATTGACTAGATATACTTGTGTAAAACTTAACACATAGAACACATATTGAAACGTATTTCCATTTAACCAAGAGATGGACATTTTTCTTAAATGCAAAGGCTTTTAAACAACCTTAAGGAACTGTTTCACATGCAGTAGCACCCATAAAGCTTAGCTGATTTTGGCACACTTGATGGCACCATGCAGAAAAAGCTCTCTTTTCTCCACCCCAAATTTCAGCTTATCGTAGCGGTTGAGACCATTTCACCGTTGTGGAACTGTACAGACACACAGGTATCTCTCATTTCCATGCCACACTCCTGACAGCTTTCCTACATGAAGATTATTAGCCTTGTATCTTATTAGATATATATGGCTAGAGAAGAATACTGCCCTCAAACTCTGCATTATTAACTGTCAGCAGTATGTTACTGCTCTAGCAGCCCTCCAGGTAGTTAACTTTATCTGTAAGACACAGTAAGGAGTACTGGAGATGCTTCCAATCAGTTTTGCTTATGCATCTTTATTAATCAGAAATAAATAGCCAAATTCACAAGCATCAATGCACCTTCTCACATTCTGCCTCAAGTTATGCTTGCTTCCTCAGCAGCTAAGGAAGCAACTCTTTGAGGCAGGGACCACATTCCCATATCACCTCTGCACAGTCCTCAGGCAATGAAGCCCCGAGGAAAAAAAGCCATAAACCTGCTCGGAGATTTCGAGGTCCTGCTGAAGTACTAATAAGCCTCCTGAAGCAGGACGACATCTGTAGTATCCTCTCTACTATCACACTCATAAGAGCTGGGCATCCAGGAAAGACTAAATCTAAAACTTAGTTTCAAATCCAGAAGTCTACACTGAGGAATATTACTTGCTTTCATTTCTTTTGGTGATACTTGTATCCTGCATTCTGACTGATGGATCTTTTCAATCCAGGTGCATTGTACAGCAACAATCGTGCAATGAGATTATTCCTTGTGGCTGGGGTAAGTCTTAAGCAGGCTATCAGTAAGAGTTGAAGCAATGGCAGTAGCTTGCAAATACATTGTAGTGGCACTGTCTAATCTTAGAGTTTTCAAATAGCAACAGGCAAAGAACTGGCTTTCCAGTTGCAAGCAGTAATTGGCAGTAATAATTGAAGGCAATTTTCCTTAATGTTCTTAAATGTTTAATCTCTTACGTTAAAATAAATGTGATGAGACAGTGTCTTGCCTGAATACAAGCTGCTGCTGTATGAACAGTTGTCCCAATCAGCTCCCAGTAGATTAAGGATCTGTTGTGGGTCCTTTCATTTGGAATTAAGACACCCCACTAAATTCCAGTCCCAAAGGCTTTGTGCCATCTGTGGGCTCCAAGGCCATTAACCAGACCTAAGCTGTCAGAACAGGCTCATATTTTCTGTGGAAGGAAGAAAGGTGACACGGATAAGGAGTCACGTTCTGTCCTCTCTAGCCTGTGTCCTATCTAGCCGTTTCCACTGCTGTGAGCAGTAACAAGCTGAACAACATGGTGCAAATGGCTTCCATATTCAGAAGGAAAAGGTTGGCCCATTTCTTCTTCCTGAGTAGTCTAAGAGTGCTGGCAAGGGAGAGGTTTTTTCAAAGTTTCTTATCAACAGGTTCTGGAGAACTCTCATATAAGAAAAACATGTTTTTCATAACCAGATTATAAACATTCTGAGACTCTGTAGACAAAACTTGGTCACATAAAAATGTAAACAATGTTAAGCAGGACATGACCAGAAGCTTCAGTAAATAATGATATTTTACTGTATAAAAATAATTCACTCTCTTTCCTTTCTGACTTTCCAGCAACTTGCCAGTATTTGTGCCACATATACTATCTATATATGCTGACAGTAAATGAAGCAACTTTTGACCAATACTTAAAATAGCAAGTCCTTTAAACAAAAATAGAAAGTAAAAGAAAATGAGAATCAGGGGAGAGAGGGGGACATGGGAACCAAACAAGTTTTCCAGTAAGCTTTTTGACTAGCAATATAACTTTGAATTTTAAATATAAAATGCTTAAAGTAGATACGGAATGGAAAAAAGTGCATCATCAGAGCTTACAAATAAACTGACAGGAGCCCAATAGTTCAGAGTTGTGGCTGAAGCTCCTTACTTAATGCAATATGCCCTCTTAATGTACTCACACTGTTACTGTTAAGTAAAATAAAACTGCTGTACAGACTTTGTGTTACGATCTTTCCAGGAATCAGACTAGCTACAAAACCCTTAAAAACCAACCAACCAAGCAGCCAGCCCTGCCAGGATCAGGAAAGAACTCCTGAGCAGACCCAGCAGTGCAGCCATGTGCCACCTGAATAACTGATCAGCCCTCAGGGCACGTGAGAAAAGCCTGTCTTTATGGCTAGATCTCACACCGAACTTTCACTGCCCTGCTGCAGGGCAGGGCACAGATATGTAGGACAGCATTAGCAACATGAGGCCCTGGAGGAGACAGGATTTGCGATGAGGTTTCTAATCCCTGGCAAACAATACTGATTAAAAGCATCAGAAAATCGAGATCAATCTTTTAAGGCAGCTAGCTAAGAACCTTGAAGCTACACGTGGGTGGGAAGGTAAGCTCCTCTAGAAAATTACTTCCTTCATCCCATGGCTACAGTAATAAATAACTTGGATTTTAGTGTTAACTGGTCTCTCAGCTACTTCACAGTTTTCCACTGAAGAATTCCAATGTTAAAAAAAAATGAAGGTTTATGAGATAAAGAGAGGCTCCCTGCTACAGAGATGCAATTGTTCCAGCTATCTACAGGAAAGGAAGCAGCTATGCAGAAGACATGTAACTGACTGACATGATAAACCAGAACTCAAACCAAGAATGAGAACCAGACAGCTTGTTCTGCAGTTTTTCTCCAAAGTACATTTTGAATGCACATACTACATTTTGCATGTAGTACATCTTGAGATGCCTCAGAAATTAGAATTTAACTCATTACTGAGATAATCATCTTCAGGGTGAGAGAGGAGGTAGGAAAAAGTGAAAGATCAGCATGTTTGGCCCATGCCCTTGTGCAAACTTCCACTTAAGCAAGTGTCATAGGCACTTAAAGTAGCCAAGGTCTTGACTTTTAAAAGTCGCAACAGGTTTCAAAAGCTGTCTCAGAGAGTCAGACATGTAGTAAGGCCATGTCAATCCCAGCATATCTATTCTGGAAGCCAAATATCCCAGCCTTTGGGAGCTTATTTGCTTCAAATGAGGTGTTTACACTCAAGCAATAATTATATCTAATAGATACTATGATGTAAAGCTCTAGATATATTGTGTTTCAATTAAAAAAAAAATAAATCCACACAGGCAGGCACAAGATGTTTCGGTCCTACACATCTGCAGGAAGTGGTGAAAAAATTCTTTATTTGAAGCTTCCTTCCCTAAAGACTTCACCATTGTTTTCAAAACCTCCAGCTGTGATCTGTGATGCGATGACCTCTCTCATTCTCCCTCTTTCTCTCTGAAATTCTACTGTACAGCTACCTTACACGCACCTGGGTAGGATACAGTGTCCCTGTGGCTCTAGCTTTACCATTCAGGGTGCATTTATCTTTCAAATGAGAGACAATTAGCCTATTACACTCAGTCTGTGCTCAGGGATTTCTGAGGTTAACAGAAGGAGCACCACATGACAGCACTGGGCACCTCATAGGGGGCGGGGTGGCTTTCTGGCCATTTGTGTAAGTGGGCAATGCTGGAGTTTAATCCCAGTTAAATCCCATTAGTGCTTCTTAAGAGTTGAATCACGTACGGTGACTAGGAGCACCGAATCAGGCTAAATATTCTATTCTGAGGCAACATGAGGCCAACTCCTTCTCCTCTCTAACAATTTCTGCACAACTGAATGCCTTAAGCGCAATGGGTTTTGATTGCACACTGACAGGGAAACTGACAGGCACCTCCTAACAGATCTTTCCTGTAAAGATTTTGTTAGCACTTGCTAACTAAATTAATATACGCACATGCAGAGAAATCACTTCATTTATTGCTGAAATGCTGCTGTGGCCTGTAACATAGCAACCCTTGCACAATATACACAACAAACCACAATTTTAAATTAAAATGGTTGAATGTGAATTAGCTAATCCATATGAAAGACTTTTTTCTTTGAACACTGACAAACTCTACTAAACTCTAGCACATAAACGACTCTCACCAATAATATTTCAGTAACTACAAAGGAGTGTCTTTCACTAGAAAAGTTAAGCTTTTTAGAAGCTTAAGCTGACATCTAAAGCTTCAAATGTAGAGGGAAACAACTAGACCTTCTACAAATAAACTCAAGAAATTTATATAGGCTGAGTATGAGCTATGCATAACATGCTAGGGATGAAGGGGAAACAAAGAGAAGCAGCTCACTCAGCCAAATACTTTATTTATTGTACGCTTGTTTAGCAAGGTACTTTTTATGATTTTTGACTGTTTTATTTCATCATTATTCAGCAAGATTTGAGTAATTTGTAGCATTTAGGATTTCAGCATCAAATTGAAACCTCATTCTTAAGTCTGTCCATGTGCAGAACTTAACATCATAATTTCTAATGCTCAAGTAAATATATTTGAAGTGACCCAAGAAAGGGGAGAAAGAGAAAGCTCAGTGCTATGCCCAAAACTACCAAATCTAGGATTTATAACCATGCATAAACTTCATTCCTGAGAAAAGCCTTTTATTCTTTCCAAAGTTCTAAAATATCCTTGTCTCTCATCAGCTATGACACACTAGAATGTGATCTACTTCCTTCTTTGCTCAGTATCTTCAAAAACTGTCTTTAGATTTTCAGCTTTACCCGAAGCTCTGACTGACAAAAGTGGTTCTGGCAGAGTGACTATCTATCTGATCTACTCACATGAAAAGAAGACGTGCTCACTCATGAACGTACACTGAACTGCTTAAGAGAGTGGATCACAGTAGGAAAAAATGCAAACAAAATTTAGGAAAGGTAGCCACCAGAGCAATTAGATCTCAGAGGTGGCAAAAAGCAGTGGCATTAACGCTGAGCCATGGTGTCAAAGTCCAGCAGCCTTTGCTTTACTCAATTAACAGCCATAGTATAGGGAAACGGTGCAAGCCATGCTACCTTGCAGTCCTTACCTTGTTTCTGTTTTACTTGCTAATTCAAGCTCCAAGTCTACTACAATCCTCTGCAATCTACCAGCAATTTTCACCAAAGGAAATGGATAAATTCACTGTATTGTCTACAGAGGGTGACTGATCGTGACAGACTTTTGGTCTGAGAGAGCATGTCTACTTTTCATAAAATAATTTTGATTTAACAGGGGCTTGGGCTACCATGTCACTCTCAGCTGTAAGGAACACCTTCATTATGAACATTTCCATATACAGCACACTCAGCATCTGAAATCCCACAATTACATTTTCACAAAATCTGTCTTGTGAAATCTCCAGCTGCCCATTGAATACACTTTGTGTTCATCGCAACAGCCAAGCTATGAAGCACCACTAGATTTACTGGTGATACCACTAGATGACTCTTCCAGCAGCAACCATAACATTACTACCATTTAAAAGGACAGGTGTTAAAAACACTGTAAGACCTAACTGACAGGCCTACAGTACCCAGTCTCTAAGCACTTTTGACTGATTTCCATCTCCATATCCTAAGAATATGAAATACAAGGCCAACCAACAGCAGCAACCTCCACATACAGCTACAAGAGCTACAGAGACTATATAATACTGGGGAGTACAGAGACAATCATAATCGCAGATTCCTTGCAGCAGAGACTGAAAATAATACCCTCTGTGAGGGCAAAACTCAGTTGGTTCTGCAATGCAACTGACTGTGGGAATCAATCAGCACTTCAGAAGTCTGTGTTATATAGACTGTAGGTCTAGCAAACAAAACCACCCCTATTTTTGGCTGTTGCTTCTGACCACTACAGTAATAATAACAACCACCAGTGAATAATCATACCATTACTTAGACTTTCATATGCTGAAAGGTGCTATTGCTGTTTTAAAAAATACTGATTTTTCTTCAAATTCTTGTATTTTGCCTTCCTTTTTTTTTTTTTTTTAGGATTTATGATATATTTATACTATCTCTAGATCTTGTATGCTTTTTAAAGCTAAAAAAATCCAGATGTAATCTGAAGAAAGAAAACCAAAACAGCTGTACACTGTAAACCCTACAGTGATACGACATAGGCACTTGCTTAAAGCCTATGACGGAAATGTTTGTCAGTCAGTCTCTGACACTAATAGAGGCTTTAGCAAGCTAGCAAAAGTAAATAAACCAAGAAGCCATAGGTAAATAATTATATTCCCACCTGTTCCCTTTTAAAGTAGATATAGATAGAACAAACGTAGTCTGGATAATCGGAACATGCAGGCCTTTTCTGTTTTTCTAACAAGCTGTTATATCAAAACAACAATCAACCTTTCCTTCCACGGGAGTGGTACTGTTTATTACTGATAGTAATGCAAAACTAAGGAAATAATAGACTCTATTGAAACTGTCCTTTCCAGAGAAAGTTTGGGATATTAAAATCTTTCCTTACTTCAGCAGAGATACAGAACAAAAAGAAGACTCTAAAAATGCAGACTGAGATCGAAAAATCAACAGAATCTGAGTACCTTCATATTTGTTCCCTTGTGGGGTTATTTTTCTAATCACTGACAGTAGCTGGTCACTGATGAACAGTGACCACACTGGTTTCAAAAAAAAGCTGGTATCTAATTCCATAACACTTGTTTGCTTTTAGACACTCAGAAACTCCTAGTTTTAACTATTTTTCTCTGCTCTGAATGAATAAATTGAATAAATTCCACTCCAGTGGAGTTTCTTCTATAGGCAATCAAGAAAGTCTCATTAAACATGAGTCTCTGAACACCTTTCTTCAGTAAGTGACAGCAGCCATTTTCCATTTCACCAGTTATGTGCAAACATGTTAAGACACTATGAATTCTTTGAGTGCTACAATACAGATACACACAAGTATCAGAAAGAACTACATGACCTCGATGCCCCATTCCAATGTTGTTAGACAGAAGGGTATAAAATGTATCATACTGCTGTAATATTTCATCACATGAAAGAAACTTTTACTTACTTTTCTTATTTCACCTATTATTTCATCTTTTCAGAAAACCTTTGTCACACCAACTTCTACATCTTAAAAGAAAGGATTGATCTCTAGCCTGATACACAGAGATTAGATTAGCTTTTTACACAGAATATACTACACGTTGCACAACCAGCCATAGTCAAAAGTCACATGGCTGAGACAGCGGTGTCTCAGACTTGACTCTTTTCTAAAAGATCCCTCAGTGATTCATCTTTTCAGAAAACCTTTGTCACACCAACTTCTACATCTTAAAAGAAAGGATTGATCTCTAGCCTGATACACAGAGATTAGATTAGCTTTTTACACAGAATATACTACACGTTGCACAACCAGCCATAGTCAAAAGTCACATGGCTGAGACAGCGGTGTCTCAGACTTGACTCTTTTCTAAAAGATCCCTCAGTGAATTCTACTAGCAGAATATACTACACGTTGCACAACCAGCCACAGTCAAAAGTCACATGGCTGAGACAGTGGTGTCTCAGACTTGACTCTTTTCTGAAAGATCCCTCAGTGCATTCTACTAGCACTGGAAGAACACTGTATAAAACCAAGAAGCTCTGTCATTTAGCTAACCTGTACATAACATCTATTTTTCTTAGAATTCAAACTGTTCTATGAGAAAGGATTAGTAATTATTAAACACTAACTGTGGTTTCAGGGACTGATAGTTTTTATGATAGATGAGTTTAATCAGAAGGTAGTTTTTTAGCTCAGCTCTCATAAGGAAGATTATGTCATAAAACTAAGTTTCTTGGGTAATAATGTATTTCCTATGACCTGGTATTTATTATGTTTAAAAGCTTCATCTAATATTTTTTTATTTATAAATGTTCTTTACCAATTATCCATGAGACATACAGTCACTTACCTCTGAGCCTGAAATATTTCAGATGGTTGGCAATAGCCTGCTCAATAGATTCATCAGGGCAGATCTTAACTCCACTGGGAAACAGAATGGATCTCTTCCTTCTTAACAGCAAATGCTTGTTGACCTGTTCAGCCTCCATGATGCCATTAAGCTTTTTCAACTCAGGAGGCAGAGAAGGGTTTGCCAACTGCCACTTGCTGAGCTGAGCTGTTGGTGGAACATCTTTAGCCTGTCCTCCTTTCATAGCTGAATAACCTTCTGCTGTAAAATTAAAACCACACATACATTTCTCAGATGAGATAGCAATGCAATCAGATGTATCTTAATGCCATTGCTATGGTCTCTGAAGGACATAACTGCTTTTTTCTGTTAACAAAACCTGTCTGTATGACTGTGCTATTATAAACAACCTTAAGCTTTTTACAGCATCCCATCAAATGGTAACACAACTGAAAGCTCTAACCCTTTGAATGCCAAATGCTTTGTGTTTAACTTCCCTTCTGTGATTTGGTTAAAGTTAATGGAACTATACTTGTTAATAAACATGTATTTAGAAGCTTTCAGGACCAGAAATGAAATAAGTGATTAATTAAAAAACTCTCCTTATTAAATACTTTCTTTCCACCAGAAACGTTTATACCCCTTGCAAAAAGAAAGCTCCTTGAGTTGACAGCTAGCAAGTACACCTTTCACCACCATGAGATAGGTCCCTACATAACCAGAGCAGCAAAAAAAGGGGGGAAAGTGCTCATTATCCTTTTTTTTTTTTTTAATTCCCTCTTATAATAGTTGTTCCATATCACTCCAGAGGAAACTTTACCTCTGAGAGGAGAAAGTGTCTGGTTTTAGTCTGACAGTCTAATTCTCTATCCTACATAGTCGGCAGTAAACTAATCTGAAATTAGTTAATTCAACTTTCTTCTTTTACTTTTTTCCCCTGGAAGTCATACCTAAAGAAGAATCACAATGAATCATTTAGTAGAGAAAGAAGAGTGATAAGTATAGAGCATATAGAGCATTTTTCATCCCACAGATTATGAGCTTATTCTGACACTTCAAAGTCAATAGCACCTTTGACTTCGATGACTGAAAGATGAAGAATGTGGTTATTTTGATGGTATATTAATAGTCAGCTCTAGTGCAGAAGTCCACCATCAGATGATACATCAGAAGGACAAGAGAACTTAAAACAAGTCCTAAAGCAAAAGCTCAATCTTTTCTCAAACTGATACATCTTCAGTGTCCATCAACAGAAGACAGAACCTCACTTCTTAAGATTTAATAAAAAAATTATTAAAGAAAATAGTAAAAAACTTAACAGTATTTAATGTCTCTCAAAGCTGGAAAAACTTGCCTCCTGTGGCTACATTCTACACTCAAAACAACACAAATGTACAATAATACCTCCTGGAAATCACTCCAAGTATTCCATATTTACATGGATATCACGGCATGGATTTGACCAAGCACTTCTCTATACTAGCCCCCTTTGTTACTATTAAAGCAGAGAGGCATTTTTATTTCTACACATTGCCATAGGTAAACTTTGAAAACAATAACATAAATAAGATTTCTGCATTACCTGCAAGTATTTGAAAGTCACCTTTAATTCCCAAAGCTGGAAGGTAAAGAAAGATTTTCCAAAGGAAGCCAAACATACTTGCGTAAAAAAAGGAAAAAAAAAAAAAAAGGAACCAAGACACCCCTCCCCCCAAAAAAACCCCAACAACAAAAAAACCCAAAACAGTATGCAAGGGAAAAAAAGGGAAAAAAATAAAAATCCCTTCTAGCGAAAGAGCTGTTATCTTTAACGTATCCAGGATCCAACTGAAAGCATCATTCTTCTTGAAGATACCTTGATGTCACATATAATTATCTTTGGAAAAAATATTATGTAAAAAAAGTCAACTGAGACATCCTGGGCATGTTCTTTTCAGACAGTATTCCGCTCTGGTGAAGAACCAAGGAAAGGTGATGGAAGTAAACTCCTCAGAGCTAGCAGATGGACTGAGACAATTTTTTAATTTTAATCTGGCCAGCTAAGCTCTTTACCAGAGCTTGTCATACCATTAGCAGACAGTACAAGCAAGGACAGCACCTTTCACATTTAATTAACCACGTTTTTTCATTGGCCTTTCAATTCTGCCCTTTTTTAAATCACGCTGTCCACAAAGCATCAGAGGGAGCATGCTAGTCTCAAGTGAAAGGTCCCAGCGTGTTTTATCTTCTGCTTGTATGAATAGTTGTATCTAATAAGGCAGTGACTCACTTAAACACCAGTGCTTACGTAGATAATACCAAAGCAACCTTTCTGTAGGACTGTTTCATCTGGTGACAGAGCTAATAAAGCCCTGCTGCCCAAGTCTGTGCTAAAGGAGAAAATCTTGTGCTGTTACACCGCTGTCTCTCACACTCCAGAAGCGTTGCTTCCTCCAAAGATAAAGCCTGGGCAAGCTGCAATTCTTTCATCTCTGTTCAGGCATTATCTGACATGAGCAGCAGGAACAAATCAGTACAGAAGTACCTGAATAGATTTTCAGCGAAGAGCTGCGGAAAGGACAGTGTGAAGGAAAGAAGCAGCATTCTCAGCTCCCTTCCTGTCTAGGGTCAGCTCATCGTGAAAACGTGTATGAAAGCTGCCCTGCTATGGCAGCCTGCATTCAGATCCCTAGAAAGACCACACCAGGGCTCTCTCCTGGGTGAGAGTACTGGTGTTACTGAGGACTTGCTGGTTACCACCTTCAGATCACTCTGACCAAAGTGCTAATTTGTCTGAAGGGGCTATTTTTGGTAGTGGTTTTGTGTAAATGTTTCAAAGCTGGATTCCCAAGGCTTCCCCACTGATAGTCTGCAGAGCATTTGCACAGAGCTCCTTAGGTATACAGTGCCAATTCATCTCTTCTAGCTGCTCTGCTGAACTTCCAGCAGTTCAGGCAGCACTGGTAATTCCCAATATTACTCAAAGGACACACTCACAGGAATCAAATAAACTCCCCTTCGTGTTTAGGCTCTGTCTCCTGACATCTAATAGATCCTCACTGGTATTTTTCAAAGCAACAACATATTTTCATTGGTTTTTTCCCCCACAAAACTATTAAATTTGAAGTTGTCTGCTCTAACACCCCCACTGTTCTTAGATTCAGATATTCTGGATCTATCAAACTAGCACCGTTCAACTGGCTCTGTCAAGCTAACTCCAGTACTAGCAGCAGCACCAAGTGCAGTACATCACACAGGAGCTGAAAAGTGAACAGTCCTGATGGTATGAAGCACAGGAACAACATTGCACTGGTGCCCATAATATTTTGAAGTCTTAGTCAGCATCTCTGCTATATCTGAAGTTTCTTAAAACAAGCAAAACAACTCTTGCAATAGATTTCCAAAATAACCTTGGAAAATTAAATCCTCCCTTGGTTTGACTAAAGCCTTTACAGTAGTGCTTCGCATCAGAAGATGCATAATTCTTCTTTTCTAGCAGCAAATTCTATCTGCTTTCGAAAAGTATTCAGGAAATTATATTCTTGCTGGGGAAAAAAGGTAAGTATAGTCCTAGTGATGTAATATGCCAAGATCACATCAGTACCTCCAAACATAAAATGAAAAATTTCTGACAATTTGTATCTGAAAAGTGATTAGCTGAATTATAGTTCTCTACAAGGTAATGGTCACTGAAATTCTGCTACAGCACACATACTGCCTTAAATAATTTAATCATTTTTCAAATTCAACTTATTAAAAAAGCTAAACCCACTCATTTGTAACCAAGAAAAGCAAAATAAAGGTATACTTTAGTGAAGATGCCTCTAATGAAGAGCCACATGATGGCAGACACTCCCTGCATTTCATGATTACCACTTCTTGCTTGTGCTCCTGGAGAGTTCTTTGCTGAACCATCTCCCAAGAACAAGCAAGGTCTGAGGCTGTTTCGCCTTCCAGCTGAGCAAATTCAGCCCACCATCATCTGTTGTACCACCACCTCTTCCATCATGTAGTATTGTGAAGTATTCAGAGCAGAAAAATCAGCAAGTGAGGTCAACTGAATTAATCTAACACTAATTGAGTACAATTCATTTCCTTGCAACCAAGATCACACAGTGTAGGGTGAAGAGCCTTAAAAAGATTAGTTTGCTTTGAAGTAGCATGTCACACCACCCTTTCAGTCAAACAGGGTTTAATACACGAAATGGAGATGCAGGAGATGTGCAAAAAGGTCCCTGAGTCAGTCTGATGCCTTATATATGCTAAAAGTTATCTTTGGAGAGTTCTAGCAAGGAAAAAAATGAAGCACAAAGGTACCTGAAGTGTAAATTTTTCCACAGACAATTCCTAGTATTCACCACATCTCTGTTAAATGCAACTGGCTGGAATAGGGTGGATTGTAGGTCGTGGGTCCAGGCGTTTGCCAGGCTAGTCATTCAGGCTGTCAAGAGTGTTAGCCTACCTACAGAAAACAACTGTAAGGCTCTTGAGTCAAAAAAGCAGCCTTGCTTGCCACAAGAAGCCGTGAACTAGCTGTGGCCTTTACAAGGACTGGAGAACAATTACTCACTTTGACAGCAACTTGGGTTAAGGGATACATTCTGTGTATATACTTTCAAAGCAGTACAATGGCCTGTCTTCTGCTTAGCTCACTGGCTATTTGTGGCAGCTGGGAAAAGAATGATAAGAATCACATTCAACAACTTCTGGAGATAATTTTAATATCAAATGTATCGGCATTTTCATAGCACATGTCTAACAAATCTACAAAGGCAATCCTTTAATGTTATAAAACCAATTTAGAAAAGTTTATATGCGGATTTTGCTTTTACATACCTATAAACTAGCCAATCTAAAAAAGAACAAAATATTTTATGATAAAAACTAACTTTATCATGAGAAAAAGACCAAACTATTTTTCAAAACGAAACACTGTAAATACTCGTAACTTAAAAGGTGTAGAGAAAGGGCACACATTTCCACATTTTATCCTTCATCTGTCTTACAATAAATACACAAATTATTCCTGTAAGCAATGCTGATGTTGTGATCTAGGTGATGAAAGCCACAAAAACTCTGGGATGAGAGGGACAGATGTTGATATGAGGGATAGTGACAAAGTACAGAACTAAAGTAGAAGCAAAGAGAAAAAACATACAGTAATTGCACTAGGCTGCTCACAGCTATACAGAAGGTAACTGTGCTCAGCAAATTATTCTGTTTTAAAATTGTCTCTCTTCTCCAGAAAGAACGCTTCCTGGTTTGAGAAACAATGTTGGTGGGTTTTTTGGATGACTGTACAGAACCTGAAGTAATAACTGGATTTTCCAAATGCTAGGTTTTAGAGTTGTATTGAGGGAAAGTGCCCTGAGAATTCTGCAATGCCATAAAAACGTTCACATCTTTGGATTGCCCTCAATTTTTATTTTAACCCTCTAGCCTACTTCCAGCTTTAAGAGCTCTGTTTTTGTAGATACGTCTATGACATGGGTGGTTTTGGTGTTATCTGACACATGGGCCTTCTCAAGGGTGTGATAACACTTAAGTTTACTTACAATGAGGAACAGGAGAAAGCATCCTCTTAAAACAGTCACCTTCTATCATGCAGTAACTACAGAAAAAAGTGTGCACATCACAATGTTATTAAAGTTTTATGTGATCACTACTTGAGGAAAAACTCTATAAATATGTATTAAAACAATGATAAACTTGTGCTAGTTTATCAAGGCCAAGTTCAAACACTGAAATATTCAGACATCTTTACTCAACTCTCCTGAGGGAAAGTATAAATCCTGTTGTCCTATGTGTAAATTACATATCTTAAAAACATATTATATAGATCAGAATGACCTTTTTGAATTAATTTGCCTTATTTTTCAGTAAAAGACCTCAAACTTTTAAGGTTGTTAAGTCACAACCTGCTTACCTTTCTAATGCAAGTGGTGCTATAAGATTCACAAAAATAACTCCCAAAATAAGGTGAATAGGATTAAAAATCTACTGCCTACATGTATTTTATTTGACAGCAAGATTTCTTCTAAAAACTGCTAAGAAAAAATAACTATAGAAGATGTTTTTAATAAATCCATTCTGGACTTTAAAAGATTTTAACAGTCACTCTCAAGCAAATAACTTTTTACAGTGAAAATGCTAGGGAGGGGAAAAAATAAAAATTAAAAAAAAATCAAAACTCATCAGCCTCAAATCTTGACACATATACACTACTTCTGTATATAATCAGAAACAAAACAAAAAATACATCTCTAAAGAGAGTCTATATTAGATCCTTAAGTAAAACCAATACATCATATTCACTGTATCTGCATGAGCTGCAAAATCGAAACAGACAGAGTAGAGGGTCAAAATCCTGCTTTTGGACCTGCCTATGATCATCTATGTTTATATAGAATTGTAAAACAGAGGCTCCAAATGACGAACGTTTTCACATCCTTGTGGCGCATACCTGTATGCAGCTTTCATATTCCAAGTAAAGAATCAATTAGCAATCCATATGTATTAGCTTAACTTACATATTTACACTTTTATCTACAACCTTTTCTTCCCTCCCCCTTCTCCCCCCACGATTCAGTCTATGACCACACATCCCAAATGAAAAAAAAATAAATCTTTAAATAAGTACACACTGAACAAACAAAACACTTCTTGTGGTTCTGTTGTTTTGTTTTTCTCCTTACAAGGCAGAAAGAGCCCAAATGTTGCTAAGCAGAGTTCCAGTTACTTTATACAGCAATGTTATTTGCCAGGCACAGCTTATTAGATTTACTAGCTGCTGCTGCCACTATGCTGTTGAAAGTGCAGTTGCAAGATCAAGTCCCGAATTTCTTCTCTTTTGCTTCTTATCAGCTGACGAGGGAACCACGTCTCCAGATGCAGTGGCTCTTCAAAGTTAACTATGGGATTCTGGCAACAAAAAAGGAGTATTTAAAACATTAATTTCCTAAAGCAAGCGTTGAAGAAAATTTCAAACCCTTCCATTATTGCTGAGACCATGGAGGCATAAGCAAGTTTCCACGAGACAGTGACAAGCTTCGAAGTCAAATTCCAGTTACTCCATGGTAATAACATATACACACACCCTTACCACAAGCTACTCATGGTAAACACCAAACAGGTTATCATCACTTCTCTTCAAGATACACCAGTATAAGCTCGTATTCAAGGCAGATTCCATGTATGCTGATACAGTTAGACATACTTTTGATAACTAACAAGGGACAGATGCACTTTGGTCACAACACACACATGTACAATCACACTATAGGGAATGATCAAGCAAGCATACAGCAGATACATATGCTGAGGTTTCGTTGCCTTAGGCATGTGTTTTTCTGTCATGAGCTGGTCTGTCTGATTGGAGACAACAAAGAAGCAAGAACATTGCTAGCAGTTTTAGCAGGACAAAGAAGGGGAGAATTCGGTGGTTAAAGTCCCTCACAGGGACCAGCTCCTTGAATGTGAGACTGCTTCTAAGCTGCAGAAGGTCTCATCCACTTGTACTTCCTGATCAGGAGCCCTACAGTAGATACCCACTACTTTGTTACCCACATTAGTCTGCTCTTTCGTAAGCTCTCAGTTGGCCCAATTGGCCCAGGTGGCTCATCCAGCCCTAGGCAGAGCTTTACACATTCGAGCTGCTCATATCAAGGGTAACTCTGCCTCCTTATTCTCCCAGTCTGTCTTCCCTAAAGAGCCTGTATCCATCCATCCATCCATCCATCCATCCATCATAGCACTACAGTCACATGAGCTATTCCACCATGTTTTGTGATCTCAACAAGATCACGGCCCTGCATAGAGACCTTCAATTCCTCATATTTATTTCCCATGCTGTGTGCAGTAGTGTACAAGCACTTTGGAATGGCGATTTGTTCTGCTATGGAAGAAAAACCTGTCCACTGCCCAAAGCCCCACACACAGCTTTCTGTCCTCAGGACTCTCAGAGGGAACATGGAACACATGTATAAGCATCAAACAAGCAGAGCCATTCAAAGGACAGAGCAAGAGGGCAGTGCACTGATCACAGGGAGGAGGAGTTGGAGATAATCTAAAAGTCAGCGCCTGAAGCCCAGC